>NW_027039174.1:0-25501 GCF_034236695.1 Oncorhynchus nerka | reverse complement strand
AAATGTAGTTAGTTTATGAGTCCAATGTTAGACGGCCACATTATTTACATCAAAAGTTCGCTATAGCAGCAGTAATTACCCCACAATCAACATCTCTCTCCCCCCTCACCAATCTGTCTCTCCTAGCTCTTCGTCTGCTTCGAACAAAACACAACTATATTTTACCTAGGTGTATTGCCCACTTAGTTTCAATTAAGAAACATACTGTAGTTTTAATAAACCTCTAGCTTCTGCTGAGGCATGCATTATCGACCTCACATTATGACACCTAGCTAGTTGTTCGTTTACATATAGTAAAGCTAGACTATAATACAAATGCTAGTGCTGACACCTTGTAGTGATAATGTTGAACTGCATATCAATTACATCAGGATGATAAATAACATGAAGCAAACAAATTTGAACTTTATTTCAATTTATCTATATTTCTTTTTAAAATAATGCTTTCATCATACCCTCATGATCTCTCCTGTGCATGTCATGCTTAAGGCCTACCTTCATTACAAGGCTAGGGCTTGCACTAATCCATTTTAGAGGTCAACCGATTAATCGGAATGGCCGATTAATTTGGGCCGATTTCAAGTTTTCAATCGGAAATTGGTATTTTTGGACACCGATTTACACATTTCTTTATTTAACTAGGCAAGTCAGTTAAAGAACACATTCTTATTTTCAATGACGGTCTAGGTACGTTGGGTTAACTGCCTTGTTTAGGAGCAGAACGACAGATTTTTACCTTGTCAGCTCGGGGGATTCAATCTTGCAACCTTACAGTTAACTAGTCCATCACTCTAACCACCTGATTACATTGCACTCCACGAGGAGCCTACCTGTTACGCAAATGCAGTGGAAGCCAAGGTAAGTTGCTAGCTATCATGAAACGTATCTTATAAAAAACAATCAATCATAATCACTAGTTAACTACACATGTTTGATGATATTACTAGTTTATCTAGCGTGTCCTGCGTTGCATATAATCGATGCGGTGCGTATCATTGCTCCAATGTGTATCTAACCATAAACATCAATGCCTTTCTTAAAATCAGTACACAGAAGTGTATATTTTTAAACCTGCGTATTTAGCTAAAAGAAATCCAGGTTAGCAGGCAATATTAACCGGGCGAAATTGTGTCACTTCTCTTGCATTCATTGCACGCAGAGTCAGTGTATATGCAACAGTTTGAGCCGCCTAATTTGCCAGAATTTTACGTAATTGTGACATAACATTGAGGGTTGTGCAATGTAACCGGAATATCTAGACTTAGGGATGTCACCCGTTAGATAAAATACGGAACGATGATAGTTTCCGGATTCGACCATATTAATGACCTAAAGCTCGTATTTCTGTGTGTTATTATGTTATAACTAAGTCTATGATTTGATAGAGCAGTCTGACTGAGCGATGGTAGGCACCAGCAGGCTCGTAAGCATTCATTCAAACAGCACTTTCGTGCGTTTTGCCAGCAGCTCTTCGTTGTGCTTCAAGCATTGCGCTGTTTATGACTTCAAGCGTATCAACTCCCGAGATTAGGCTGGTGTAACCGATGTGAAATGGCTAGCTAGTAGCGTTTCAAACATCACCCGCTCTGAGAGTTGGAGTGGTTGTTTCCCTTGCTCTGCATGGGTAAGAAATTAGGCTGGTGTAACCGATGTGAAATGGCTAGCTAGTTAGCGGGGTGCGCGCTAATAGCGTTTCAAACATCACTCGCTCTGAGACTTGGAGTGGTTGTTCCCCTTGCTCTGCATGGGTAATGCTGCTTCGAGGGTGGCTGCTGTCGATGTGTTCCTGGTTCGAGCCCAGGTAGGAGCGAGGGGACGGAAGCTATACTGTTACACTGGCAATACTAAAGTAAAGTGCCTATAAGGTCATCCAAAAGTCAAAGGTATATGAAATACAAATGGTATAGAGAGAAATAGTCCTATAATAACTACAACCTAAAACTTCTTACCTGGGAATATTGAAGACTCATGTTAAAAGGAACCTTCAGCTTTCATATGTTCTCATGTTCTGAGCAAGGAACTTAAACTTTAGCTTTCTTACATGGCACATATTGCACTTTTACTTTCATCTCCAACACATTGTTTTTGCATTATTTAAACCAAATTGAACATGTTTCATTATTTATTTAAGGCTAAATTGATTTTATTAAGTTAAAATAAGTGTTCATTCAGTATTGTTGTAATTGTCATTATTACAAATAACAATAAAATACATAAAAAATAAAAAATAAAAAATAAAAATCGGCCGATTAAGCGGTATCGGCTTTTTTGGTCCTCCAATAATCTGTATCGGCATTGCACTTTTACTTTCTTCTCCAACACTTTGTTTTTGCATTATTTAAACCAAATTGAACATTTCATTATTTACTTGAGGCTAAATTGATTTTATTGATGTATAATATTAAGTTAAAATAAGTGTTCATTCAGTATTGTTGTAATTGTCATTATTACAAATATATATTTTATTAATTGTCTTTTTAATCGGTATCGGCTTTTTTTTGGTTCCTACAATAATCGGTATCGGCGTCGAAAAATCATAATCGGTCGACCTCTAATCCATTTCATGACAGCATGTACAGTAGCTGTAGAAGTCTATCTGGTATCCTTCAACACGGTTAGCCTCATTGTCTAATGAAAAAGAAAAACCCACACTGATCTGGCCATGATCAGCCTTTTGTTTTCTTTCCTAGTTATTATCAAATGATTCCCACACATGAGTTATTTCTGACATGTGAATGTTTTTCCTATTACTAATAGTATAAGGGCACAGGGCTTGACCCAGATACAGGAGGCAGATGGTTTGAGTCTCTGATATTTATTAGTATCCAAGGGGTAGGCAAGAGAATGGTTGTGGACAGGCAAAAGATCATAACAAGGTCAGAGTCCAGGAGGTACAGAGTGGCAGGCAGGCTCGAGGTCAGGGCAGGCAGTATGGTCAGGCAGGCAGGCTCGAGGTCAGGGCAGGCAGGCTCGAGGTCAGGGCAGGCAGTATGGGCAGGCAGGCTCGAGGTCAGGGCAGGGAGTATGGTCAGGCAGGCAGGCTCGAGGTCAGGGAAGGCAGTATGGGCAGGCAGGCTCGAGGTCAGCGCAGGCAGGCTCGAGGTCAGGGCAGGTAGTATGGTCAGGCAGGCTCGAGGTCAGGGCAGGCAGGCTCGAGGTCAGGGCAGGCCAGGGTCAAAACCGGGAGGACTAGCAAAAAAACTGGGCAAAAACAAACGCATGGAGTAACATGTTTTGTCAAGTCAACCAGCAAGACAAACTGGCACAGACAGACCGAAAACACAGGTATAAATACCCAGGGGATAATGGGGAAGATGGGTGACACCTGGAGGGGGTGGGAACAAGCACAAGGACAGGTGAAACAGGTCAGGGTGTAGTATCATTTCATTTCAAATGGAGAAAACATCTCAACAAAATATAAACAATGTGTGAGGAATTGATAATCCTGTTTCAGTACATTCTTAGAAAAAAAGGTACAAAAAAAAGGTTCTTTGCAGAGGGATAGGATTCTACCAAGAACCCTTTTGATCTGAACAATCCCTTTTGGAAGATAAGGGTTCTTTATAAGGCATAGGGTTCTACCTAGAACCTTTAACATCATAATAATCGGTTTTGGAAGAAAGGGTTCTTTGATGATTCTTTGGAAGGCATGAAGGGTTCTTTGGAAGGAAAGAAGGGTTCTACACAGAACAGTATCATATTTCCCAGCATGCTCTATTGGAGGGTGATTTTTCAGAATGTTTTGTTTTAATATATTTTTTTTGCATCTACATTGATTGGTTGATACATTTTATGCTACACAAAGATGAATAGCGTACATTTTTCGAAACTAATTCAATCTGTTAGTAGATGGACTTATTTGCACCCATTACAAATAAAATCAAATCAATTTTATTTATATAGCCCTTCGTACATCAGCTGATATCTCAAAGTGCTGTACAGAAACCCAGCCTAAAACCCCAAACAGCAAGCAATGCAGGTGTAGAAGCACGGTGGCTAGGAAAAACTCCCTAGAAAGGCCAAAACCTAGGAAGAAACCTAGAGAGGAACCAGGCTATGTGGGGTGGCCAGTCCTCTTCTGGCTGTGCCGGGTGGAGATTATAACAGAACATGGCCAAGATGTTCAAATGTTCATAAATGACCAGCATGGTCGAATAATAATAAGACAGAACAGTTGAAACTGGAGCAGCAGCACGGGCAGGTGGACTGGGGACAGCAAGGAGTCATCATGTCAGGTATGGTCATGGTCCTAGGGCTCAGGTCCACCGAGAGAGAGAAAGAAAGAGAGAAGGAGAGAATTAGAGAACGCACACTTAGATTCACACAGGACACCGAATAGGACAGGAGAAGTACTCCAGATATAACAAACTGACCCTAGCCCCCCGACACATAAACTACTGCAGCATAAATACTCATTAAAGAGATGGTTGTTCCAGTTTAACTCATTGAGGTAGTCTTAATACTTAACCTTCTCTACCCTGGCAGTCATTATGAATGCAGGTTGCAGGTGATTAAGAAATCCACTTGTTGGAAATCTTAACTGGATTCCATCCGCGTTAAACATCACTTTGCAAACCAGCATAATGTAACTTGCAGGCCTGCTCTGGCAGTGTATTAGGCCCTCAAAGAAAGGCCTTATGATATACACTACCTGTCACAAGTTTTAGAACATCTACTCATGGATTTTTTCTTTATTTTTACTATTTTCTACATTGTAGAAAAATAGTGAAGACATCAAAACTATAAAATACATACTACATTTATCTAACTAGGCATGTCAGTAAAGAACAAATTCTTATTTACAATGACGGCCTACACCGACCAAACCCAAACGATGCTGGGCGCCGCCCTATGGGACTCCCAATCACGGCCAGTTGTGATAGAGCCTGGATTTGAACCAGGGTGTCTGTAGTGACGCCGCTAGCACTGAGATGCAGTGCCTTAGACCGCTGCGCCACTCTGGAGCCCAAATATGGAATCATGTAGTAACCAAAAAAGTGTTATACAAATCAAAATATATTTGAGATTCTTCAAAGTAGCCACCCTTTGCTTTGATGACAGCTTTGCACACGCTTGGCATTCTCTCAACCAACTTCACCTGGAATGCTTTTCAAACAGTCTTGAAGGAGTTCCCACATATGCTGAGCACTTGTTGGCTGCTTTTCCTTCACTTTGCGGTCCAACTCATCCCAAACCGTCTTGAGGTCAGGTGGTTGTGGAGGCCAGGTCATCTGATGCAGCACTCCGTCACTCTCCTTCTTGGTCAAATAGCCCTTACACAGCCTGGAGGTCTGTTGGGTCATTGTCTTGCTGAAAAAAAATGATAGTCACACTAATGTCAAGAGTGTGCAAAGCTGTTATCAAGGCAAAGGGTGGCTACTTTGAAGAATCTCAAATCTAAAATATATTTTGATTTGTTTAACACTTTTTTGGTTAGTACAAATGGTTATTCCATATGTGTTATTTCATAGTTTTGATGTCTTCACTATTTGACTAGTACTGTAGTTCAATATCTTTTCTGCATGCTTTCTATCTGTTTTTAGTCGTTTAAGTTGACACTGAAACTGTTTTTCCATCCTGAAAATTACCACTTAGACTGCCCGCCTAAGAATTTTCTATACAGAAAAAACCCTGTAATTAGCTCCAATGACTGTAATTTCCTCCATATTAAAGGGATAGTTCGAGATTTTGGCTATGAAGCCTTTATCGACTTGCCCAGAGTCAGATGAACATGAACAGATAGAATGCTAACTGATGCCGTAGACTGGAAGTTAAAAGTCCTGTAGACTTAAAAAAAATATATATAATAATTACGGACACGCTGCAGTACCTCTGCAGACCCCAGTTTGAAAACCCCTACACTGTAGGATAAACACTTACCAAAGCCATGGCTTGTGGTGAACCACTCAAATCTTTATTTGCCTTCCCATACAGGAACAGCAATCACAACCTGGCCAAAGGATGTGGACATTTAGTGAACCGATAGTGTTTATTAACTAACGTCAACAATTGGGGAGGGGAAAGAAACAATACAATTAAATAAATTAGAGGCTGAGCCAAACAAAACCACAAGCCAAAAATGGGTTTTACCCAGCCAGCTGTATTTCTTACTGTGCCTTTTATGCTCTAAAATGGACATCCTGTTATTTGGGCCCTAAAATGCCATTTGCCATGCCAAGTGAACCATTCCACTTATTCATAAGGCTGCACAGAGATGTACTAGGCAAATCAATTAGAGGTAGTTCAATTTTGTGAGCATACATTGCCAACTTGCAATGTTTGATTTGTGTGTTAGTTAGTGTTAGGGTACATGTTGACTGAGTTTGTTGGGGGTAAGGGGTTCAGTCAATCAAATCCTGTATTTCACTAAATCAGAAGTAAGCCTCCCTTGGTGAAAACTCCTATATTATGGGCTTTGCTGTTGTCTTGAGTTACAGGTTTCATAGACCTCTCATGCCACTCAAGGGCAAAGCAAGGACCACACTTGGAGCAAAAACAATACTAAACCTTGCAACTCTCATGGCATGTAATGGTAACATCATTTGAAATACACAAGCAGTAACTTCATGTTTTTGTGTGTGTTTCTTTTTGTTTGTTTCGTAACACATGTAAATTGTGTTCTGCTTCAACCTAGCCCCTGCTGCATAGACCAGGATATGCTGATGCCTTCAGAAAGTATTCACACCCCTTGACTTTTTCCATATTTTGTGTTACAGCCTGAATTTAAAATAGATTCATAGATTTGTACCTTTTTGTGTCACTGGCCTACACACAATACCCCATAATGTCAAACTGGAATTATGTTTTTTAATTTTAAACAAATTAATTAAAAATGAAAAGCTGAAATGTCTTGAGTCAAAAAGTATTCAAACCCTTTGTTATGGAAAGCCTAAATAAATTCAGGATTAAAAATGTGCTTAACAACTTACATAATAAATTGCAACGACTATGTTTTCAATAATAGTGTTTAACATGATTTTTGAATGACTACCTCATCTCTGTACGGTTGCAATCCAGTATCTCATTAATTATGTACAAATTAGCACAATGTTTTTATGCACTAATAGCACAAACTCTTGGCACATGGAACTCCATCAATGCCACGGCCCTTCTGAATCCCTTAACCTCTCTAGGCTAGGGGGCGGTATTTTCACGTCCGGATGAAAAGTTTGTCCAAAGTAAACTGCCTACTACTCAGGCCCAGAAGCTAGCTCTGCTAAATGACTTAAATGACTTAAATGTAGGATATGCATATTATTAGTAGATTTGGATAGATAACACTCTGAAGTTAGTTTCTAAAGCTGTTTGAATGTTGTCTGTGAGTATAACATAACATAACTTATTTGGCAGGCGAAACCCAGAGGACAAACCATCCAGGATTTGTTTATTTTTAGGTCGCTTCCTTTTCAATGGGATTTCTATGTGGATCTAGATTTTTAAGGCACTTGCCTGCAGTTCCTATCGCTTCCACTGGATGTCAACAGTCTTTAGAAATTGGTTGATGTTTTTCCTTTGAGAAATGAAGAAGTAGGGCTGTTCAGAACAAGGGTCGAGTCTAGTGTACTGTTGTGGTTGGGGCGCTCCACTTTGTTTTTATCCGCTATTGAACGCAGTTTATCCCGTCTTAAATTTGATTGATTATTTACGTAAAAAAATATCTAAAATTGTATTAGGAAGTTGTTTGAAATGTTTGGACAAAGATTACAGGTAACTTATTAGATATTTTGTAGTCATATTGCGCGAGTTGGAACCGGTGTTTTTCTGGATCAAACACGCCATATAAATTGACATTTTGGAGATATAACGACCAAATTAATCGAACAAAAGGACCATTTGTGATGTTTATGGGACATATTGGAGTGCCAACAGAAGACGCTCTTCAAAGGTAAGGCATGAATTATATCGTTATTTCTGAGTTTTGTGTCGCGCCTGGCTGGGTTAATAAGAAGTTAAGCTTTATTTTGACATATTGCATGTATATTTTCAAGAATGTTAAATATTTACAATTCTGTAGTTTGAATTTGGCGCCCTGCACTTTCACTGGATGTTGGTCAGGTGGGACGGTAGTGTCCCATCTAGCCTAGAGAGGCTAACAGGTGTTTAAAATTCTCCACTTATGAGCTTGCTCATATTTAACTCGATGCACTCTGAGTTTGTGCTATTAGTACAAATAAACATAACTGCTTATTTGGATGTAGCTAGTTATTTTAAAGTGAAAGCGAGGTAAAATATCGGATAAGAAATTACCAATAATCTAGTAGTTTCTGTATTTCGGCCCGCAGAATTCTAGGCTATTATTTTATTTTTATGTGTATTACTTTATCAACTTGTATACTGGAAGTGATCTTTATTTGCTCTGGCCAACATTGTTGTTGTAACATAAAGTTAGTAACATAAAGTTAGTTAACTCGCAGAGCACGTGATGCCGCAGAGCTGAGAGCAGACGTTGACAAACCGAGCTATTCAAAGTTATTCCATTATTACCTAAATAACAACGTTGAAACAATATTCTAACATCGGCTGATAAATTGTCAAGTACTTACCTTCCCAAAGAGCCATGGACCTCCGGCCCAGAGACAAGATGGACGACCAAAACGTTGTTGATTCCCAAGATAGCATTAACGCTACAGCTAGCAATATTAGCATTAGTGCTCATAACTCAGACGACAGTTCCAGACTGTTGCTCTCGGCAGCCTCTTGTGAGCCTGTCGACACGCTGGCTACTCTCCTCCGGGAAATTCAGGACGGTAACAAAGGTCTTTCTCTGAAAATTGACAAGAAATCGTCTGAACTCCATTCTTCCATTGACGACCTGACATCCTCCATGAATGATCTCCTTTTGAGAACGACTGAGGCAGAGTTGCACATTAGCACAGTTGAAGATACCATCACTCGACATGACCAGGTTCTGATACAACTGCAGAAGGACAATTGCCTACCTCAAAAACAAGGTGGACCAGATGGAGAACCAGAACAGACGTAGCAATATCAGTGCGGTGGGATTGAAAGAGGACAGCGAGGGTCGTGACCCGGTCCGTTTCTTCACTCAATGGATCCCGGACATCCTAGGCATAATCAACTTCACCAAGCCGTTGGAAGTTGAACGCACCCACAGAACATCAGCACCGAACCCCGGCCAGATGAGGCGCCACGGGCCGTCCTGATCAGGTTCCTCTGTTTCCAGGATAGAGAGAAGATACTGCTACTCGCAAGAGCCAAAGGGGACATCACCATCGAGGGCAAGAGGGTCAGCCCTTTCCCGGATATGAGCGCGGATCTCGCCAGACGTCGCAAGCAGTTCAGACCTGCCGACAAAGCACTGAAGGAGAAGAACATCACCGGCTACCTCATCCACACTGCGCAGATGAAAGTTCAGTTCAAAGGCTGAATCCGTCTCTTCAACACACCGGGAGAAGTGTTCACTTTTCTCAAAGAACTGAATCGCGTCTGAACCAGGATGGTCTCTCTGGGTGATAAGATGCATTTGGTTTGTTTTTTCTTATCCGTGCTGTCCTGGGACTGAACTCTTCTTGGAATTTGGATGCGTTTACCCCACTATCCAGTCGCTATAATTGATTTGTACATTTTCAACTAACCATTTTTTTTCCCAGGGAGAGTTGTATTACATTTACAGGAGAGTATATTTTGGTTTAGTCATTATCCACTGGGCAAAGCAAATTAGTGGGCTTCGGCCCACTGCTCCCCCCCATTTATGTTTCTCCTCTCCTGAAAAGAGACTTAAGCAGCCCTTACTGTGGGCAGTAGATATTCAGCCATAAATGTCTATTCACAACGTTTGTTTTCAACTTAGAGAGTTCGCAGGTTTTAGTTTACGCCAAGGTTTAGCTAGTAAGAGCAAGATGGAAAGTGAGCAACAACGTATCTCTACAAGTGTATTCATGTTTGATTGTTGGGATTTTGGTTTTAGTCTGACAATCGGGGTGGGTGGGTGGGGTTTCTGTTTTTTTTTTTTCTTAAGAAATTAAATGCTGACATTGTGTTTTTACAAGAAACACATCTTACAGCCAGTGGAACACAAGAAATTGAAGAGGGAATGGGTAGGACAAGTTTTTGTGTCCTCATTTAACTCCAAAGCAAGAGGAACTGCAATTTTGATAAGTAGACACATCCCCTTCTGCGTCAACAACACCATCTCTGATCCCTCGGGCAGGTTTGTTTTGGTGCAGGGACATATGTTTTTGGAGTCTTGGACCCTATTGAATATTTATGCTCCTAACTTCGATGACCATATGTTTATTCAGAATGTCTTCCTTCGGGTCGCTCAAGCACCACCAGGATGGCTACTGGCTGGAGGAGATTTACATTTTTGTTTAGATACAGTTCTTGATAGGTCCTCTGATAAACCCTCACTTCTTACCAAAGCCGGCAAGCTCACCATGTCATTCATGAAAGATCTTAATTTGCTACACATCTGGAGACAGTTGCACCCACAGGATAGGGACTACTCTTTTTATTCACACCCACACAACACACACACACACACGCATAGATCACTTTTTTACTTTCAACCCAACTGTTTCATAGAGTGTTAGATATCGAGTATCTCCCCAGATTGCTTAGTGACCATTCTCCTCTGGTATTATCAATCTCCATTCCTACCAAGGTAAATGGAGCATATAGATAGAGACTAAATTCTACACTCCTGAAGCAACCTGAATTTTGTGCATTCATCAAAGAGCAGATGAATATTTTTACTTTGACAAACAAACCCTCCGCTCCTGAAAGTTTCATTTTTTGGGATATATTGAAAGCCTATCTGAGGGGACAGGTCATTTCCTATACTAAAGGGTTGTAGAGAAAACACGGTGCGGAACTGAATGTCCTTGAATCTGAAATCACTGAGCTAGAGAAAACCTACCAAAGAGGCCCGGCTAAAGATCTATACAAGCTTTTGTAAATAAAAAACTGAAATATAATACTCTGAACAAATATCAAGCTGAGAGGGCCATCACTAAATCAAAACAGCGTTACTATGAGCTTGGAGAGAAAGCACACAAAGTATTGGCATGGCAACTGAAAGCAGAGGAAAGTAAGAGGACAATTAATGCTGTAGAAACTCTTTCTAATGAGATATCTTTCGACCCTACTGAAATTAATTTTAAAGCTTTTAAGAAATTAAATATGACAAAGACCTCTACACTTCCCAATCAAGCGATGATCTATCAGAGATCGACTCCTTTCTCTCCTCTCTCAACCTCCCATGCCTGTCAGAGATCGACTCCTTTCTCTCCTCTCTCAACCTCCCATGCCTGTCAGAGATCGACTCCTTTCTCTCCTCTCTCAACCTCCCATGCCTGTCAGAGATCGACTCCTTTCTCTCCTCTCTCAACCTCCCATGCCTGTCAGAGATCGACTCCTTTCTCTCCTCTCTCAACCTCCCTTGCCTGTCAGAGGAAGACAGAGAGCGCCTGATTGAACACTTCTCACTTCCTGAATTTCTGGAGGCCATTACATCCTTACCTTCTAATAAATCTCCTGGGGACGATGGCTTCCCTCCAGAGTTCTATAAAGAATTTAAGGAGCGGTTGGTCCCCTACCTTATGGAGGTACTTAAAAAAGCCAGGGAGGACAACTGCTTTCCAGAGTCTTTCTCTCAAGCAGTGATTACTGTAATTCACAAGAAAGGGAAAAACCCGCTAAAGTGCGCCTCCTATAGACCAATCTCTCTCCTTAACACAGATTTTAAACTGGTCACCAATAAACTATCTAAGAGACTGGAGTCATCTTTTCCCCCTAACAAAAACAAAATACCTAGTGTCACAGTCTCCCTCGACGCTGAAAAGGCCTTTGATAGGGTTGAATGGCCATACCTCTTTCGCGTCTTGGAAAAGTTCGGTTTAGGTACCGTGTTTGTAAATTTGATAAAATCACTCTACAAATCTCCTAAAGCTAGGATTGCTACCAATGGGATTACTTCCTCCTCTTTCCCTCTTTATAGGGGGAACAGACAAGGTTGCCCAATTAGCCCCCACCATCGAACCTTTGGCTATTAGAACGTGCCCTGACATACATGCCAGCAGCATACCACCATGCATACCACTGCTGGCTTGCTTCTGAAGCTAAGCAGGGTTGGTCCTGGTCAGTCCCTGAATGGGAGACCAGATGCTGCTGGAAGTGGTGTTGGAGGGCCAGTAGGAGGCACTCTTTCCTCTGGACTAAAAAAATATCCCAATGATCCAGGTCAGTTATTGGGGACACTACCCTGTGTAGGGTGCTGTCTTTGGTGTGTCCTGACTCTCTCAGGTCCTTAAAGATCAAATGACACTTATTGTAAGAGTAGCAGTGTTAACCCTGGTGTCCTAGCTAAATTCCCAATCTGACCCTCAAACCATCACAGTCACCTAATCATCCCCAGTTTACAATTGGTTCATTCATCCCCTGTAACTATTCCCCAGGTTGTTGCTGTGAATGATAATGTGTTCTCTGTCAACTTACCTGGTAAAATAATAAATAAAATACATGGCTTTGAGGTGGGCCTCCATAAGTTATCACTCTTTGCGGACGACCTTATCTTATTTCTAACAAACCCAGAACACTCCCTCTCTCACTCGCAGATCCTACTACAGTGTTATAGTTCTTTCTCTGGCAAAGAAAAAAAGAAAAAACCTTGAATGAGTAGGTGTTCTAAAACTTTTGACCGGTATTGTATGTGTAAATAAGGTGTAAGCAATATGGTGTAAGCTTCACCACTTTCCTGATTATACCTATCCAGACCCTTCAGAACAATCTGCGGGTTAGGTCAGGGCCAAAGAGGAGGGGTAGGGAGTGAATTTGGACCAGCAAATATTAGCCTATTATAGGCCTATATGTATTTGAAGCTATAGCTACACCTAGCCTATTATAGACCTATATGTATTATAATCTATATCTCCACCTAGCCTATTATAGGCCTATATGTATTATAATCTATATCTCCACCTAGCCTATTATAGGCCTATATGTATTATAATCTATATCTCCACCTAGCCTATTATAGACCTATATGTATTATAATCTATAGCTACACCTAGCCTATTATAGGCCTATATGTATTATAATCTATATCTCCACCTAGCCTATTATAGGCCTATATGTATTATAATCTATATCTACACCTAGCCTATTATAGACCTATATGTATTATAATCTATAGCTACACCTAGCCTATTATAGGCCTATATGTATTATAATCTATATCTCCACCTAGCCTATTATAGACCTATATGTATTATAATCTATAGCTACACCTAGCCTATTATAGGCCTATATGTATTATAATCTATATCTCCACCTAGCCTATTATAGACCTATATGTATTATAATCTATATCTCCACCTAGCCTATTATAGACCTATATGTATTATAATCTATAGCTACACCTAGCCTATTATAGGCCTACATGTATTATAATCTATATCTCCACCTAGCCTATTATAGGCCTATATGTATTATAATCTATATCTCCACCTAGCCTATTATAGACCTATATGTATTATAATCTATAGCTACACCTAGCCTATTATAGACCTATATGTATTATAATCTATATCTCCACCTAGCCTATTATAGGCCTATATGTATTATAATCTATATCTCCACCTAGCCTATTATAGACCTATATGTATTATAATCTATAGCTACACCTAGCCTATTATAGGCCTATATGTATTATAATCTATATCTACACCTAGCCTATTATAGGCCTATATGTATTATAATCTATATCTCCACCTAGCCTATTATAGGCCTATATGTATTATAATCTATATCTCCACCTAGCCTATTATAGGCCTATATGTATTATAATCTATATCTCCACCTAGCCTATTATAGGCCTATATGTATTATAATCTATATCTACACCTAGCCTATTATAGACCTATATGTATTATAATCTATATCTCCACCTAGCCTATTATAGAACTATATGTATTATAATCTATAGCTACACCTAGCCTATTATAGACCTATATGTATTATAATCTATAGCTACACCTAGCCTATTATAGGCCTATATGTATTATAATCTATATCTCCACCTAGCCTATTATAGGCCTATATGTATTATAATCTATATCTCCACCTAGCCTATTATAGACCTATATGTATTATAATCTATAGCTACACCTAGCCTATTATAGGCCTATATGTATTATAATCTATATCTCCACCTAGCCTATTATAGGCCTATATGTATTATAATCTATATCTCCACCTAGCCTATTATAGACCTATATGTATTATAATCTATAGCTACACCTAGCCTATTATAGACCTATATGTATTATAATCTATATCTCCACCTAGCCTATTATAGGCCTATATGTATTATAATCTATATCTCCACCTAGCCTATTATAGACCTATATGTATTATAATCTATAGCTACACCTAGCCTATTATAGGCCTATATGTATTATAATCTATATCTACACCTAGCCTATTATAGGCCTATATGTATTATAATCTATATCTCCACCTAGCCTATTATAGGCCTATATGTATTATAATCTATATCTCCACCTAGCCTATTATAGACCTATATGTATTATAATCTATAGCTACACCTAGCCTATTATAGACCTATATGTATTATAATCTATAGCTACACCTAGCCTATTATAGGCCTATATGTATTATAATCTATATCTCCACCTAGCCTATTATAGGCCTATATGTATTATAATCTATATCTCCACCTAGCCTATTATAGACCTATATGTATTATAATCTATATCTCCACCTAGCCTATTATAGGCCTATATGTATTATAATCTATATCTACACCTAGCCTATTATAGACCTATATGTATTATAATCTATATCTCCACCTAGCCTATTATAGACCTATATGTATTATAATCTATATCTACACCTAGCCTATTATAGGCCTATATGTATTATAATCTATATCTCCACCTAGCCTATTATAGACCTATATGTATTATAATCTATAGCTACACCTAGCCTATTATAGGCCTATATGTATTATAATCTATATCTCCACCTAGCCTATTATAGGCCTATATGTATTATAATCTATAGCTACACCTAGCCTATTATAGGCCTATATGTATTATAATCTATATCTCCACCTAGCCTATTATAGACCTATATGTATTATAATCTATATCTCCACCTAGCCTATTATAGACCTATATGTATTATAATCTATAGCTACACCTAGCCTATTATAGGCCTATATGTATTATAATCTATAGCTACACCTAGCCTATTATAGACCTATATGTATTATAATCTATAGCTACACCTAGCCTATTATAGAACTATATGTATTATAATCTATATCTCCACCTAGCCTATTATAGACCTATATGTATTATAATCTATATCTCCACCTAGCCTATTATAGGCCTATATGTATTATAATCTATATCTACACCTAGCCTATTATAGACCTATATGTATTATAATCTATATCTCCACCTAGCCTATTATAGACCTATATGTATTATAATCTATATCTACACCTAGCCTATTATAGGCCTATATGTATTATAATCTATATCTCCACCTAGCCTATTATAGACCTATATGTATTATAATCTATAGCTACACCTAGCCTATTATAGGCCTATATGTATTATAATCTATATCTCCACCTAGCCTATTATAGGCCTATATGTATTATAATCTATATCTCCACCTAGCCTATTATAGACCTATATGTATTATAATCTATATCTCCACCTAGCCTATTATAGGCCTATATGTATTATAATCTATATCTACACCTAGCCTATTATAGACCTATATGTATTATAATCTATATCTCCACCTAGCCTATTATAGACCTATATGTATTATAATCTATATCTACACCTAGCCTATTATAGGCCTATATGTATTATAATCTATATCTCCACCTAGCCTATTATAGACCTATATGTATTATAATCTATAGCTACACCTAGCCTATTATAGGCCTATATGTATTATAATCTATATCTCCACCTAGCCTATTATAGGCCTATATGTATTATAATCTATATCTCCACCTAGCCTATTATAGACCTATATGTATTATAATCTATAGCTACACCTAGCCTATTATAGACCTATATGTATTATAATCTATATCTCCACCTAGCCTATTATAGACCTATATGTATTATAATCTATATCTCCACCTAGCCTATTATAGACCTATATGTATTATAATCTATATCTCCACCTAGCCTATTATAGGCCTATATGTATTATAATCTATATCTCCACCTAGCCTATTATAGGCCTATATGTATTATAATCTATATCTCCACCTAGCCTATTATAGACCTATATGTATTATAATCTATATCTCCACCTAGCCTATTATAGACCTATATGTATTATAATCTATATCTCCACCTAGCCTATTATAGAACTATATGTATTATAATCTATATCTCCACCTAGCCTATTATAGGCCTATATGTATTATAATCTATATCTCCACCTAGCCTATTATAGACCTATATGTATTATAATCTATATCTCCACCTAGCCTATTATAGACCTATATGTATTATAATCTATATCTCCACCTAGCCTATTATAGACCTATATGTATTATAATCTATATCTCCACCTAGCCTATTATAGAACTATATGTATTATAATCTATATCTCCACCTAGCCTATTATAGACCTATATGTATTATAATCTATATCTCCACCTAGCCTATTATAGACCTATATGTATTATAATCTATATCTCCACCTAGCCTATTATAGGCCTATATGTATTATAATCTATATCTACACCTAGCCTATTATAGAACTATATGTATTATAATCTATAGCTACACCTAGCCTATTATAGGCCTATATGTATTATAATCTATATCTCCACCTAGCCTATTATAGAACTATAATAAACTCCTCTATGAAGATGCACTTATTGTTGCATATAGCCCTATATTGCCTATTTGAAGGTTAGTTGGACATTTAATAAGCTATAATAAGTTTTTCCCTGGTACAAATGGCAAGAGGAGCCCTGCGTGGCCTAAATAGTGTAACTCTGTATCGTCCCCTTCAAAACGCCCTAATTCTTCATAACACCACCCATGCATGTCCACTGATGTGGGAAGTTGCCTACATATTCAATCTAAGTATTTGATATTCCCATCACTTTTGCTGATTCTTTTCTCATTCCTCACAATAAAATCACTAGACCAATCCACTGCTCAGTATGTCAATCAGCATTGTGCCGCCAGGTGCCTATCTTAGTATGCTATAGTTACTGAACTTTTATAATGTGAAATTCTATATATTTTTTTATACCATGAATATATCAATTGACATCAATTAATTTCGGTAAAACAACTATTAAATCATATGCTGTTGTAAATAGGCATACTATGTTATTATTCTTCATCAGGTAGGCTGTCATTGTAAATTAGATTTTTTTTTTTTTTTACCTTTGTTTAACTAGGCGAGTCAGTTAAGAACAAATTCTTATTTTCAATGATGGCCTAGGGGGTTAACTGCCTGTTCAGGGGCAGAACGACAGATTTGTACCTTGTCAGCTCAGGGGTTTGAACTTGCAACCTTCCGGTTTCTAGTCCAACGCTCTAACCACTAGGCTACTCTGACTTGCCTAGTTAAATAAAGGTTAAATTAAATTAGCCAGTAAGCTTTAACAGGACACATGTCATACCATTTGAAAGTATTGTGTAGGGTACAATGCCCTGCTGAAATATATAGTTTGGAAACAGTACATTCCCCTCAACCACATTAGAAAGATGATGTCGTACCATTTGAAAGTATGGTGTAGGGTACAATGCCCTGCTGAAATATATAGATTGGGAAACAGTACATTCCACTCAACCACATTAGAAAGATGATGTTGTACTTACAATGTTGCAAGGGAAACTTTTTATTACATAAAAATAAGTAATTCAGACTATGTAATCGATTGAAACACACACACACACTCAGAGCTGTTACTGCTTAATGCATTTATTTATTAAGAGCTTTATTTATTTATTTTAGCAGTCCCATTGAGACCAAGGACTCTTTCGCAACTCACAACAAACAAAAGAAAATCCCAATCATGACATCATAGACAATACTTGAAGAAAATACAACAAAAAACAATCATGAAGAACAAAACACATTCCTCGGTAAAGAGGTCTTCAAGCAACAGTCTGAGTTGCTGATGACTTCGCCATAGCCTAGGACCGGAAGAAACACAGGAGAGGTGAGGGGAAGAAACACAGGAGAGGTGAGGGGAAGAAACAGAGGAGAGGTGAGAGGAAGAAACACAGGAGAGGTGACCGGAAGAAACACAGGAGAGGTGAGAGGAAGAAACACAGGAGAGGTGAGGGGAAGAAACACAGGAGAGGTGAGGGGAAGAAACACAGGAGAGGTGAGAGGAAGAAACACAGGAGAGGTGAGAGGAAGAAACACAGGAGAGGTGAGAGGAAGAAACACAGGAGAGGTGAGAGGAAGAAACACAGGAGAGGTGAGGGGAAGAAACACAGGAGAGGTAAGAGGAAGAAACACAGGAGAGGTGAGGGGAAGAAACACAGGAGAGGTGAGAGGAAGAAACACAGGAGAGGTGAGGAGGGGAAGAAACACAGGAGAGGTGAGAGGAAGAAACACAGGAGAGGTGAGAGGAAGAAACACAGGAGAGGTGAGAGGAAGAAACACAGGAGAGGTGAGAGGAAGAAACACAGGAAAGGTGAGAGGAAGAAACACAGGAGAGATGAGAGGAAGAAACACAGGAGAGGTGAGAGGATGAAACACAGGAGAGGTGAGAGGAAGAAACACAGGAGAGATGAGGGGAAGAAACAGAGGAGAGGTGAGAGGAAGAAACACAGGAGAGGTGAGGGGAAGAAACACAGGAGAGGTGAGAGGAAGAAACACAGGAGAGGTGAGGGGAAGAAACAGAGGAGAGGCGAGAGGAAGAAACAGAGGAGAGGCGAGAGGAAGAAACAGAGGAGAGGCGAGAGGAAGAAACAGAGGAGAGGTGAGAGGAAGAAACACAGGAGAGGTGAGAGGAAGAAACAGGAGAGGCGAGAGGAAGAAACAGAGGAGAGGTGAGGGGAAGAAACAGAGGAGAGGCGAGAGGAAGAAACAGAGGAGAGGCGAGAGGAAGAAATAGAGGAGAGGCGAGAGGAAGAAACAGAGGAGAGGTGAGGGGAAGAAACAGAGGAGAGGCGAGAGGAAGAAACAGAGGAGAGGCGAGAGGAAGAAACAGAGGAGAGGCGAGAGGAAGAAACAGAGGAGAGGTGAGAGGAAGAAACACAGGAGAGGTGAGAGGAAGAAACATGGCAACAAATGCGCTGAAAAAGACACATCCCTTCTCCACTAGCGCGTCATCGGGCAAATTACATTTCCTTGGATGGGTTCAGAAGGTGAGTCGGTCAGGGGTCAACGTCAGGAGACCAGGCTAGTCCCAAGGGAGGGGGTGGCGGCCTTCTCCCTCTCCTGCGGGAGACAGCGAGACCAAGAGGAAGAGGCAGGGGTGTTGTATGATTTCAGAAAGCATAGTAGGAGTCATCTGATCTCTCAGCAATAGGACTTCTATCTTCATCTGAGTTCTTGTCTTCATCAGAGTCATCAAAAAAATCCCCTCCTCCCAGAATCAGCTCGTTGTAGGTGTTCCTGATGTTGACTTGGTCTTGTGTCAGTTCACTCAATCTTCTCTTCAGGTGGCAGAGAAGGCCATTCCTTTCTCCCTCTGACAACTCCACTGAATTGCCTAAATGTCACATGTAAAGCAGTAAATGATTTACCCTTCCATTAAACAAAATAGTGTGGAGGGTATTTGTAAAGCAAGACAAAAAAGTTGGTCTTGCAGCTGTAGGGACAGTACCTCCTGTGTTCCTGCTGCTCTTTGTAGGCTCCCCCCAGTGCCTCTTCATCTCCTTCACCAGGATCCACTCTTCCTCCTGTAGTCTGTTCACCAACATCAGTCTGTCCAAGATTGCCTTTTTTGATGACAAGATGGCTGTTGCCTGTGTGATGTAAACTCACAGAGGTTTATAACAGAACAGCAGCAATGATTGCAGCCTACGCTGAAGGTAAACATTCAATCCCAATAGATACGTTCTGCAATCATATATTTACTGGTGCCAAGTCTCTCCCATGGCCACACAAAGCTGTCAGTATTGAGCAGCTCGTCCACTGTGGGGAGCCTAAACTCTGCCTTGCTGTTGGTGAAGTTGAACAATGGCAGCTGTCAAGGCCGCTTTGTCCTCAACAATTTTTCTCTGAATCTGATGTCTCCTTTTTGTTGCCGTCTGAATAAAAAGGGGTGATTAGAAGGACTGTAAATTCAGATATATTACATGACTATAAGTTACAGAACTACTATAGAGGCACGAAGAAAGAGAGTACAAAGCAATCAACTCATTTCTAAAGTATTTGCTGTCATGCGGTTATAACATTATACAAAGCATACAGAGTTGTAGCTCACAAGATACTCTGCTGTTTATGGTCATGTAATTTCTCAGTTTAATTAAATGTTTTGCATGAGATCAATTAATAACATAGGTCATGGATACATTTTTTAAATCATAAACATGGTCTGATGTGTATGACTAATGCATTTTCTTTCACAAATCAGTTTCACTGCTTGATTAAAAAAGGTGTTTGAGGTCATATTGTTGTTGGGGCTTACCTGTCTAATGGTAGAGGTAGTGTTTCCTCTGTTTCACACTGAGGTAAAGCCCCTCAGTCTTCTTCTGGAGATGCCCCGTCTACCCTGTTTGACTATCCTGAAGTGTGGAGGTCAAACATTAGGGCAAGTTACAAACATGACTCCACTGACATCAATGCAATTATGAAGTTGAGAGACAGAGAAACATTTGCTTTTCTACCTGTTGGATTCTGCCTTGAAATATACTTATTCCTGTTTGAGTGCTGCATCAGATGACCTGGCCTCCACAATCACTCGAGCTCAACCCAATTGAGATGGTTTGGGTGAGTTGGACCGCTGAGTGAAGGAAAAGCAGCCAACAAGTGCTCAGCATGTGGGAACTCCTTCAAGACTGTTGGAAAAGCATTCCAGGTGAAGCTGGTTGAGAGAATGCCAAGAGTGTGCAAAGCTGTCATCAAGACAAAGGGTAGCTACTTTGAAGAATATAAAATAGATTTGTTTAACACTTTTTTGGTTACTGCATATCTGTTATTTCATAGTTCTGATGTCTTCACTATTATTCTACAATTGAGAAAATAGTAAAAAATAAAGAAAAACCCTGGAATGAGCAGGTGTGTTCAAACTTTTGACAGGTAATGTATATGTTAGGGGTCAATGAAGGGTGTATAGGAACTTTGGGTATGGAAAGTTACTGAGTGAGACAAGGGGAATTGCAGAAAGTTCATATTCTGATCAAACATGTTATTGCTGAATATGAATATTTCTAAGAAAGGAGGCAAAGGCTAGCAGTTTAGTTTCAGTTCCTGATAAGGCAGGCCAGCTGCTGAGGAACCAGGACAATGAGGGATGTGGAACTCAACTCCAGAAAAGGTCAGCCATTGAAGAGAGAAGACACTGCTGGGAGGGGGGCCACAGGGGCCCATCCCGAAGACCATCTGTCTACAGACCTATCCCATACACACACTGCTGGGAGGGGGGTAATAGGGGCCCACCCTGAAAACCGTCTGACTACAGTCCTATCTAATACACACACACTTCCACACCCGTGAGGGTTCTAGACTTAGGCAGGCCATGACAATACCAGTGAGAGGAACCTATTATGTTTCTGCCTAACAACAGATGAGTGTTTATCTTAGACATGCAAGGTGGCAACTCCACCTAGTCAGAAGGCTTGTGGGTAGAATAAACTTGGTTTGAGCTTTTTCTGATTGTCCGTTTCAGTTTCTGCTCTATTTGTTCAGAACCTGACATAGCTTCAGGCCACTGCTGGACCTCCGAAACCCACTCCTGAAGCACAGAGTCGTTGATGTCCAGCTCTGCCCGCTTTTCAAGGAGGCTGGTCTCCCCCTTCAGTCTTTTGACATTCTGAAAAAAATACAATTAAATTTAAGGAATAACATAGGTGAATGTTTTTCAAGTGAATCACACTAAAATATTTTATTTTAATGGATACAGTCATCTTGATGTTTCCCTACATCAAGATGACTAATAAAATAATGAAAAACTGAGCCAGGATTACAGACAGAAGATCAGGAGTACAGACAGAAGATCAGGATTACAGACAGATCAGGATTACAGAAGATCAGGATTACAGACAGAAGATCAGGATTACAGACAGATCAGGATTACAGACAGAAGATCAGGATTACAGACAGAAGATCAGGATTACAGACAGAAGATCGGGATTACAGACAGAAAATCAGGATTACAGACAGAAGATCGGGATATACAGACAGAAGATCGGGATTACAGACAGAAGATCGGGATTACAGACAGAAAATCAGGATTACAGACAGAAAATCAGGATTACAGACAGAAGATCAGGATTACAGACAGATCAGGATTACAGAAGATCAGGATTACAGACAGAAGATCAGGATTACAGACAGAAAATCGGGATTACAGACAGAAGATCGGGATTACAGACAGAAAATCAGGAGTACAGACAGAAGATCAGGATTACAGACAGATCAGGATTACAGACAGATCAGGATTACAGACAAAGATCAGGATTACAGACAGAAGATCAGGATTACAGACAGAAGATCAGGATTACAGACAGAAGATCGGGATTACAGACAGAAAATCAGGATTACAGACAGAAGATCGGGATATACAGACAGAAGATCGGGATTACAGACAGAAGATCGTGATTACAGACAGAAGATCGGGATTACAGACAGAAGATCGGGATTACAGACAGAAAATCAGGATTACAGACAGAAAATCAGGATTACAGACAGAAGATCAGGATTACAGACAGATCAGGATTACAGAAGATCAGGATTACAGACAGAAGATCAGGATTACAGACATAAGATCAGGATTACAGACAGAAGATCAGGATTACAGATAGAAGATCAGGATTACAGACAAATCAGGATTACAGACAGATCGGGATTACAGACAGAAGATCGGGATTACAGACAGAAGATCGGGATTACAGACAGAAAATCGGGATTACAGACAGAAGATCGGGATTACAGACAGAAGATCAGGATTACAGACAGATCAGGATTACAGAAGATCCATGTTGGTGAACTTCCTCTTATTCCAGCCCATTTCCAGTAGTGTGATGATGTCTGTCTGTACTGTTGGAAAAATATTGTCAGTCAGCTATTCTAGTAAATTACTACTGTATGCCTAACCAATCAACGTAAAGATTGCAATTACAGTCGTGTAAGATAAAATAGAAATCATTAACATGACATAACATCATTGTAGCATGGACTGCTTTGTCTACCTCCTACCCTTCGACCAGTTGCACCTGCCGGGAGAACTCAAGCCTCTCTACCGTGGCACGGTGACAGTCCAGGAGAGGGGCAATCCTACGATTTGATTTCGTTAGGGTCATGTGACCTGGGGTTCAAGCCTACCTCAGGTCAATACCCCCTCCTACCATTTGATTTCCTTAGGGTCAAGCGACCTGGCTTCCTGCCTACCTCAGGTCAATACCCCCTCCTACCATTTGCTACTCTGATAAGCAGAAGTAGGATAGTGTATGAGGGTCAAAAGCATGTCCTGTTAAGGTGTGAGGGATTTGTGATAGAGAAGCACAGGTTGTGTTTTTCTGAATTGAGGGAGTAGTGTAACGATCCTAGCCTTGATAAGTCTATTAAGAAATCCCCCGAGGGATTACTCTGTTGGCATCTAACTTTGGGTTCCTTTAGGCTATGGGTTTCCCCTTTCCTCTGCTCCCCCAGACGTTTCACATTTTTGTTTTAACCCTTAACTGACACACATGGTTCAATTAATCAACTAATCATCAAGCCTTTGACTGTGAACGTTCTGGGGGAGGGGGCAGTGGAGAGGGTTGAGAAACCCTGTTTAAGGGTCAGATGCCCCAGGGTCAAGCTCTATTTCAGTCAGTACTCACCCCCGCCATTAGCTGCTATATGGCCACCTGTTCCGGTAAGGTCCATGTCGTCCACTCTGACTTTTGATGACAATAATATACAATTAACGTGAGGCAGCCAGGACTGGCATATGTTATCTATTCAGAAAAAAAATGGCTACTCTTTACATGCGTAAACAAACACACAACTAAATAGGTACATAACACTTACCATGTCTTGAAGCCTTCTTAGACCTTTGAATCCGGGTCTTTTGTAAATGTTGTTTACCTCTGCTGTCCCTCTCTATCCATTGGACAGGGGCAAGGCTAGTGGCAGGAGCAGGTGACTGTTGCTTTGCAGCTCGCTCCTTCCGATCCTAAAGTATTTATTCAAATCAAACAGACTTGGAATCTGTCTGTGATTTAAAATGACAACAACAACAACATTGTGGTATGTACCCTCAATTCAACTGCCCTAAAAATATACTGGGGAAATGGGAAGAAATGTCACTTACAGCTACAAAGCTGGTTATTATTATTTATGAGCTAGATTTGTGTATTCATATTTACACAATTGGTATTCAGACAGCAAAAAGAGAATTACAGTTTACAGTTTAAAATATACAGACACCTGTGTCGCTATGTAATCATATTTCCATGGGACACACACAGGCCATAAATAAACTAGCTATGCCATCGAAGATCTAATTCAAATGATACATTGTTTCTTCTGTTATATGTTATGTATTCTGTGCAGAGTAATTGTTTATTTTAGGTTGGATCTGGTATTCAACACAACCATCGGTATAATAAGAACAAACACAACGGTCAGTTCCTGGGTTGAAATGATAAAACATCCTATCTGGTAATACGTGAATCATGGGAGATTTGAGTTTTCACAGTCCGTAACTCACTGCCAGACACTATTAAATAATTAAATAAATTCATTAAAAAAAAATATATATATATATATATATATTTTTTTTTATGTACTTACACAATTTATATTATTGATTGTCTTTTTACATAATTAATTATGGAGAGCAGCGAGCTAAATAGACCCAATGTTCACTGGGTTTGCAACCGGCGGGAACCAAAAAGCTAACATTAGCATTCAAGATATTGTTGGCCAGAGCGAATAAATAGAACTTCCCGTCTACAAGATGAACCAATATACCTAACTGATTGAAATAAAAAAAAGTTTAGAACTATGTCGGCCGAAATACTGAAAATACTAGATTATTTGTAATTTACCTCGTTCTCACTATAAAATAGCCAGCTAGCTTCAACCAAATAAGCAGTTATGTTTATTCGTACTATAGGACAAACTCAGGGCGCATCAAGTTTAAAGAGATTCAGCAGGGGCGTGGCATCAGAGGTATCTGGTGTTATTGAGTTCGATGCGCCATATATTTGTGTTATTAGCACATAAAGATATGGTGCTTATTTGTACATATAGTACATTCTTAATGAGAGACTGGGTTGTCTGTACAGCACATATACAACTATCTGTAAGGTCCCTCGGTCGAGCAGTGAATTTCAAACACAGATTCAAC
>NW_027039173.1:25576-50000 GCF_034236695.1 Oncorhynchus nerka | reverse complement strand
CGATGTCATCTACAAAATGGCTTCCAACACTCTTCTCAGCAAACTGGATGCAGTTTATCACAGTGCCATCCGTTTTGTCACTAAAGCACCTTATACTACCCACCACTGTGACTTGTATGCTCTAGTCGGCTGGCCCTCGCTACATATTCGTCGCCAGACCCACTGGCTCCAGGTCATCTACAAGGCCATGCTAGGCAAAGCTCCGCCTTATCTCAGCTCACTGGTCACGATGGCAACACCCATCCGTAGCACGCGCTCCAGCAGGTGTATCTCATTGAGCATCCCCAAAGCCAACACCTCATTCGGCCGCCTTTCGTTCCAGTACTCTGCTGCCTGTGACTGGAACGAACTGCAAAAATCGCTGAAGTTGGAGACTTTTATCTCCCTCACCAACTTCAAACATCAGCTATCTGAGCAGCTAACCGATCGCTGCAGCTGTACATAATCTATTGGTAAATAGCCCACCCATTTTCACCTACCTCATCCCCACAGTTTTTATTTATTTACTTTTCTGCTCTTTTGCACACATATCTCTACCTGTACATGATCATCTGATCATTTATCACTCCAGTGTTAATCTGCAATATTGTAATTATTCGCCTACCTCCTCATGCCTTTTGCACACATTGTATATAGACTCCCCTTTTTTTCTCTACTGTGTTATTGACTTGTTAATTGTTTACTCCATGTGTAACTCTGTGTTGTCTGTTCACTCTGCTATGCTTTATCTTGGCCAGGTCGCAGTTGCAAATGAGAACCTGTTCTCAACTAGCCTACCTGGTTAAATAAAGGTGAAATAAAAAATAAAATAAAATAAAAAATAGTTTTTCACTAATATTCTATAGGAGGTGCAGGAACTCCTCAATAGTTTTTCACTAATATTCTATAGGAGGTGCAGGAACTCAAGCAGATGAAAATTTGAGGTGTCCGATATTCAATTTCAGTGAGCTCCTGCCCAAGTCAAGTACGGTTCTCGCTCAGCAGCCCCATCGCGGCACACAGCAGCAGCTCGGTAAAAACTGGAGGGGTTCTGCTTCTGACTGAGCAGGTGACATTTCCTATGTCAGCAGCATTTTATTCTCACAGGTTTTTTTTTTTCATTTTTTCTTCTCTTTTTCTCTCTCAAGGGGCTTTATTGGCATGGGAAACATGTGTTAACATTGCCAAAGCAAGTGAGGTAGATAATATACAAAAGTGAAATAAACAATAAAAAATAACAGTAAACATTACACATATAGAAGTTCAAAACAATAAAGACATTACAAATGTCATATTATATATATATATATATACACACACAGTGTTCTAACAATGTACAAATGGTTAAAGTACACAAGGGAAAATAAATAAGCATAAATATGGGTTGTATTTACAATGGTGTGTGTTCTTCACTGGTTGCCCTTTTCTTGTGGCAACAGGTCACACATCTTGCTGCTGTGATGGCACACTGGAATTTCATCCAGTAGATATGAGAGTTTATCAAAATTGGATTTGTTTTCAAATTCTTTGTGGATCTGTGTAATCTGAGGGAAATATGTCTCTCTAATATGGTCGTACATTTGGCAGGAGGTTATGAAGTGCAGCTCAGTTTCCACCTCATTTTGTTGGCAGTATCTGCATTTACCATATCCATACCATTCTCTCTCTCTCTGCATTTACCATATCCATACCATTCTCTCTCTCTCTGTCTCTGCATTTACCATATCCATACCGTTCTCTCTCTCTCTCTGCATTTACCATATCCATACCGTTCTCTCTCTCTCTGCATTTACCATATCCATACCATTCTCTCTCTCTCTCTCTCTCTGCATTTACCATATCCATACCGTTATCTCCGTCTCTGCATTTACCATATCCATACCATTCTCTCTCTCTCTACATTTCCCATATCCATACCATTCTCTCTCTCTCTGCATTTACCATATCCATACCATTCTCTCTCTCTCTGCATTTACCATATCCATACCATTCTCTCTCTCTCTCTGCATTTACCATATCCATACCATTCTCTCTCTCTCTGCATTTACCATATCCATACCATTCTCTCTCTCTCTGCATTTACCATATCCATACCATTCTCTCTCTCTCTCTGCATTTACCATATCCATACCATTCTCTCTCTCTCTCTCTGCATTTACCATATCCATACCATTCTCTCTCTCTCTCTCTCTGCATTTACCATATCCATACCATTCTCTCTCTCTCTCTCTGCATTTACCATATCCATACCATCTCTCTCTCTCTCCATACTCTCTGCATTTACCATATCCATACCATTCTCTCTCTCTCTCTGCATTTACCATATCCATACCATTCTCTCTCTCTGTCTCTGCATTTACCATATCCATACCATTCTCTCTCTCTCTCTGCATTTACCATATCCATACCATTTCTCTCTCTCTCTCTGCATTTACCATATCCATACCATTCTCTCTCTCTCTGCATTTACCATATCCATACCATTCTCTCTCTCTCTCTCTGCATTTACCATATCCATACCATTCTCTCTCTCTCTGCATTTACCATATCCATACCATTCTCTCTCTCTCTCTGCATTTACCATATCCATACCGTTCTCTCTCTCTCTGCATTTACCATATCCATACCATTCTCTCTCTCTCTCTCTTTACTCATATCATTTACCATATCCATACCATTCTCTCTCTCTCTGCATTTACCATATCCATACCATTCTCTCTCTCTCTCTGCATTTACCATATCCATACCATTCTCTCTCTCTCTCTGCATTTACCATATCCATACCATTCTCTCTGTCTCTGCATTTACCATATCCATACCATTCTCTCTCTCTCTGCATTTACCATATCCATACCGTTCTCTCTCTCTGCATTTACCATATCCATACCATTCTCTCTCTCTCTGCATTTACCATATCCATACCGTTCTCTCTCTCTGCATTTACCATATCCATACCATTCTCTCTCTCTCTCTCTGCATTTACCATATCCATACCATTCTCTCTCTCTCTGCATTTACCATATCCATACCATTCTCTCTCTCTGCATTTACCATATCCATACCATTCTCTCTCTCTCTCTACATTTACCATATCCATACCGTTCTCTCTCTCTCTCTGCATTTACCATATCCATACCATTCTCTCTCTCTCTGCATTTACCATATCCATACCATTCTCTCTCTCTCTGCATTTACCATATCCATACCATTCTCTCTCTCTCTCTGCATTTACCATATCCATACCATTCTCTCTCTCTCTCTGCATTTACCATATCCATACCATTCTCTCTCTCTCTCTACATTTACCATAACCATACCATTCTTTCTCTCTCTACATTTACCATATCCATAACATTCTCTCTCTCTCTCTGCATTTACCATAACCATACCGTTCTCTCTCTCTCTGCATTTACCATAACCATACCATTCTCTCTCTCTCTCTCTCTCTCTGCATTTACCATATCCATACCATTCTCTCTCCTATCCATACCATCTCTCTCTCTGCATTTACCATATCCATACCATTCTCTCTCTCTCTCTCTGCATTTACCATATCCATACCATTCTCTCTCTCTCTCTGCATTTACCATAACCATACCGTTCTCTCTCTCTCTGCATTTACCATATCCATACCGTTCTCTCTCTCTCTGCATTTACCATATCCATACTTCTCTCTCTCTGCATTTACCATAACCATACCATTTCTCTCTCTCTCTGCATTTACCATATCCATACCATTCTCTCTCTCTCTGCATTTACCATATCCATACCGTTCTCTCTCTCTCTGCATTTACCATATCCATACCATTCTCTCTCTCTCTGCATTTACCATATCCATACCGTTCTCTCTCTCTCTCTGCATTTACCATATCCATACCATTCTCTCTCTCTCTGCATTTACCATAACCATACCATTCTCTCTCTCTCTGCATTTACCATATCCATACCATTCTCTCTCTCTCTCTGCATTTACCATATCCATACCATTCTCTCTCTCTCTGCATTTACCATATCCATACCATTCTCTCTCTCTCTGCATTTACCATATCCATACCATTCTCTCTCTCTCTCTTTCTCTCTCTCTGCATTTACCATATCCATACCGTTCTCTCTCTCTCTCTGCATTTACCATATCCATACCATTCTCTCTCTCTCTCTGCATTTACCATATCCATACCATTCTCTCTCTCTCTGCATTTACCATATCCATACCATTCTCTCTCTCTCTGCATTTACCATATCCATACCATTTACATTTACCATATCCATACCATTCTCTCTCTCTCTGCATTTACCATATCCATACCATTCTCTCTCTCTCTGCATTTATTTACATATCCATACCATTCTCTCTCTCTCTCCTCTCTGCATTCTCTCTCTGCATTTACCATATCCATACCATTCTCTCTCTCTCTCTGCATTTACCATATCCATACCATTCTCTCTCTCTGCATTTACCATATCCATACCATTCTCTCTCTCTCTGCATTTACCATATCCATACCATTCTCTCTCTCTCTCTCTGCATTTACCATATCCATACCATTCTCTCTCTCTCTCTGCATTTACCATATCCATACCATTCTCTCTCTCTCTCTGCATTTACCATATCCATACCGTTCTCTCTCTCTCTCTGCATTTACCATATCCATACCATTCTCTCTCTCTGCATTTACCATATCCATACCATTCTCTCTCTCTCTGCATTTACCATATCCATACCGTTCTCTCTCTCTCTGCATTTACCATATCCATACCATTCTCTCTCTCTCTGCATTTACCATATCCATACCATTCTCTCTCTCTCTCTCTCTGCATTTACCATATCCATACCATTCTCTCTCTCTGCATTTACCATATCCATACCATTCTCTCTCTCTCTCTGCATTTACCATATCCATACCATTCTCTCTCTCTCTGCATTTACCATATCCATACCATTCTCTCTCTCTCTCTGCATTTACCATATCCATACCATTCTCTCTCTCTCTGCATTTACCATATCCATACCATTCTCTCTCTCTCTGCATTTACCATATCCATACCGTTCTCTCTCTCTGCATTTACCATATCCATACCATTCTCTCTCTCTCTGCATTTACCATATCCATACCATTCTCTCTCTCTCTGCATTTACCATATCCATACCATTCTCTCTCTCTCTCTGCATTTACCATATCCATACCATTCTCTCTCTCTCTGCATTTACCATATCCATACCATTCTCTCTCTCTCTGCATTTACCATATCCATACCGTTCTCTCTCTCTCTCTTTCCATATCTCTCTCTCTGCATTTACCATATCCATACCATTCTCTCTCTCTCTGCATCTACATTTACCATATCCATACCATTCTCTCTCTCTCTCTGCATTTACCATATCCATACCATTCTCTCTCTCTCTGCATTTACCATATCCATACCATTCTCTCTCTCTCTCTGCATTTACCATATCCATACCGTTCTCTCTCTCTCTCTCTCTACATTTACCATATCCATACCATTCTCTCTCTCTCTCTCTCTGCATTTACCATATCCATACCATTCTCTCTCTCTCTGCATTTACCATATCCATACCATTCTCTCTCTCTCTGCATTTACCATATCCATACCATTCTCTCTCTCTCTGCATTTACCATATCCATACCATTCTCTCTCTCTCTCTGCATTTACCATATCCATACCATTCTCTCTCTCTCTCTGCATTTACCATATCCATACCATTCTCTCTCTCTCCTCTGCATTTACCATATCCATACCATTCTCTCTCTCTCTCTCTGCATTTACCATATCCATACCATTCTCTCTCTCTCTCTCTGCATTTACCATATCCATACCGTTCTCTCTCTCTCTCTGCATTTACCATATCCATACCATTCTCTCTCTCTCTGCATTTACCATATCCATACCATTCTCTCTCTCTCTGCATTTACCATATCCATACCATTCTCTCTTTACTCTCTGCATTTACCATATCCATACCGTTCTCTCTCTCTGCATTTTACCATATCCATACCATTCTCTCTCTCTCTGCATTTACCATATCCATACCATTCTCTCTCTCTCTCTCTGCATTTACCATATCCATACCATTCTCTCTCTCTCTCTGCATTTACCATATCCATACCATTCTCTCTCTCTCTGCATTTACCATATCCATACCATTCTCTCTCTCTCTCTGCATTTACCATATCCATACCGTTCTCTCTCTCTCTCTCCCTCTTTCTCTCTCTCTGCATTTACCATATCCATACCGTTCTCTCTCTCTCTCTGCATTTACCATATCCATACCATTCTCTCTCTCTCTGCATTTACCATATCCATACCATTCTCTCTCTCTCTCTCTGCATTTACCATATCCATACCATTCTCTCTCTCTCTCTGCATTTACCATATCCATACCATTCTCTCTCTCTCTGCATTTACCATATCCATACCATTCTCTCTCTCTGCATTTACCATATCCATACCATTCTCTCTCTCTCTCTGCATTTACCATATCCATACCGTTCTCTCTCTCTCTGCATTTACCATATCCATACCATTCTCTCTCTCTCTGCATTTACCATATCCATACCATTCTCTCTCTCTCTCTGCATTTACCATATCCATACCATTCTCTCTCTCTCTGCATTTACCATTTTCCATATCTGCATTTACCATATCCATACTTTACTCTCTCTCTCTCTGCATTTACCATATCCATACCATTCTCTCTCTCTCTCTGCATTTACCATATCCATACCATTCTCTCTCTCTCTGCATTTACCATATCCATACCGTTCTCTCTCTCTCTCTGCATTTACCATATCCATACCATTCTCTCTCTCTCTCTCTCTCTCTGCATTTACCATATCCATACCATTCTCTCTCTCTCTGCATTTACCATATCCATACCATTCTCTCTCTCTCTGCATTTACCATATCCATACCATTCTCTCTCTCTCTGCATTTACCATATCCATACCATTCTCTCTCTCTCTGCATTTACCATATCCATACCATTCTCTCTCTCTCTGCATTTACCATATCCATACCATTCTCTCTCTCTCTGCATTTACCATATCCATACCATTCTCTCTCTCTCTGCATTTACCATATCCATACCATTCTCTCTCTCTCTGCATTTACCATATCCATACCATTCTCTCTCTCTGCATTTACCATATCCATACCATTCTCTCTCTCTCTGCATTTACCATATCCATACCATTCTCTCTCTCTCTCTCTGCATTTACCATATCCATACCATTCTCTCTCTCTCTGCATTTTACCATATCCATACCATTCTCTCTCTCTCTGCATTTACTATCTACCATTCTCTTTGCTGCATTTACCATATCCATACCATTCTCTCTCTCTCTCTGCATTTACCATATCCATACCATTCTCTCTCTCTCATTTACCATATCCATACATTTACCATATCCATACCGTTCTCTCTCTCTGCATTTACCATATCCATACCATTCTCTCTCTCTCTCTGCATTTACCATATCCATACCATTCTCTCTCTCTCTGCATTTACCATATCCATACCATTCTCTCTCTCTCTGCATTTACCATATCCATACCATTCTCTCTCTCTCTCTGCATTTACCATATCCATACCATTCTCTCTCTCTGCATTTACCATATCCATACCATTCTCTCTCTCTCTACATTTACCATATCCATACCATTTCTCTCTGCATTTACCATATCTCTCTCTCTGCATTTACCATATCCATACCATTCTCTCTCTCTCTCTCTCTGCATTTACCATATCCATACCATTCTCTCTCTCTTTACCATAACCATTTACCATTCTCTCTCTCTCTCTGCATTTACCATATCCATACCGTTCTCTCTCTCTCTCTGCATTTACCATATCCATACCATTCTCTCTCTCTCTGCATTTACCATATCCATACCATTCTCTCTCTCTCTCTGCATTTACCATATCCATACCATTCTCTCTCTCTCTCTGCATTTACCATATCCATACCATTCTCTCTCTCTCTGCATTTACCATATCCATACCGTTCTCTCTCTCTGCATTTACCATATCCATACCATTCTCTCTCTCTCTGCATTTACCATATCCATACCGTTCTCTCTCTCTCTGCATTTACCATATCCATACCATTCTCTCTCTCTCTGCATTTACCATATCCATACCGTTCTCTCTCTCTCTCCATAACCATACCGTTCTCTCTCTCTCTCTGCATTTACCATATCCATACCATTCTCTCTCTCTCTGCATTTACCATAACCATACCATATCTCTCTCTCTCTCTCTGCATTTACCATATCCATACCATTCTCTCTTCTCTGCATTTACCATATCCATACTCTTCTCTCTCTCTCTGCATTTACCATATCCATACCGTTCTCTCTCTCTGCATTTACCATATCCATACCGTTTCTCTCTCTCTCTCTGCATTTACCATATCCATACCATTCTCTCTCTCTCTGCATTTACCATATCCATACCATTCTCTCTCTCTCTCTGCATTTACCATATCCATACCGTTCTCTCTCTCTCTGCATTTACCATATCCATACCATTCTCTCTCTCTCTCTGCATTTACCATATCCATACCATTCTCTCTCTCTCTGCATTTACCATATCCCATACCGTTCTCTCTCTCTCTGCATTTACCATATCCATACCATTCTCTCTCTCTCTGCATTTACCATATCCATACCGTTCTTCTCTCTCTCTGCATTTACCATATCCATACCATTCTCTCTCTCTCTGCATTTACCATATCCATACCATTCTCTCTCTCTCTGCATTTACCATATCCATACCATTCTCTCTCTCTGCATTTACCATATCCATACCATTCTCTCTCTCTCTGCATTTACCATATTCCATTTACCATTCTCTCTCTCTGCATTTACCATATCCATACCATTCTCTCTCTCTCTCTGCATTTACCATATCCATACCGTTCTCTCTCTCTCTGCATTTACCATATCCATACCATTCTCTCTCTCTCTGCATTTACCATATCCATACCGTTCTCTCTCTCTCTGCATTTACCATATCCATACCGTTCTCTCTCTCTCTGCATTTACCATATCCATACCATTCTCTCTCTCTCTCTGCATTTACCATATCCATACCATTTCTCTCTCTCTCTGCATTTACCATATCCATACCGTTCTCTCTCTCTCTGCATTTACCATATCCATACCATTCTCTCTCTCTCTGCATTTACATTTACCATAACCATACCATTCTTTCTCTCTCTACATTTACCATATCCATACCATTCTCTCTCTCTCTGCATTTACCATAACCATACCGTTCTCTCTCTCTCTGCATTTACCATATCCATACCATTCTCTCTCTCTCTCTGCATTTACCATATCCATACCTCTCTCTCTCTCTCTGCATTTACCATATCCATACCATTCTCTCTCTCTCTCTGCATTTACCATATCCATACCGTTCTCTCTCTCTCTCTGCATTTACCATATCCATACCGTTCTCTCTCTCTCTCTGCATTTACCATATCCATACCATTCTCTCTCTCTCTCTGCATTTACCATATCCATACCATTCTCTCTCTCTCTGCATTTACCATATCCATACCATTCTCTCTCTCTCTGCATTTACCATATCCATACCATTCTCTCTCTCTCTGCATTTACCATATCCATACCGTTCTCTCTCTCTCTGCATTTACCATATCCATACATATCCATACCATCTTCTCTCTCTCTCTGCATTTACCATATCCATACCATTCTCTCTCTCTCTGCATTTACCATATCCATACCGTTCTCTCTCTCTCTCTACATTTACCATATCCATACCGTTCTCTCTCTCTCTGCATTTACCATATCCATACCATTCTCTCTCTCTCTCTGCATTTACCATATCCATACCCTCTTTCTCTGTATTTACCATTCTCTCTCTCTCTCTCTGCATTTACCATACCATTCCATACCATTCTCTCTCTCTCTCTCTCTGCATTTACCATATCCATACCATTCTCTCTCTCTCTGCATTTACCATATCCATACCATTCTCTCTCTCTCTGCATTTACCATATCCATACCATTCTCTCTCTCTCTCTGCATTTACCATATCCATACCATTCTCTCTCTCTCTCTGCATTTACCATATCCATACCATTCTCTCTCTCTCTCTCTTTACCATATCCATACCATTCTCTCTCTCTCTCTGCATTTACCATATCCATACCATTCTCTCTCTCTCTGCATTTACCATATCCATACCATTCTCTCTCTCTCTCTGCATTTACCATATCCATACCATTCTCTCTCTCTGCATTTACCATATCCATACCATTCTCTCTCTCTCTGCATTTACCCATACCATTCTCATTTACCATATCCATACTTCTCTCTCTCTGCATTTTACCATATCCATACCATTCTCTCTCTCTCTCTCTGCATTTACCATATCCATACCATTCTCTCTCTCTCTACATTTACCATATCCATACCGTTCTCTCTCTCTCTCTCTGCATTTACCATATCCATACCATTCTCTCTTCTCTCTCTCTGCATTTACCATATCCATACCATTCTCTCTCTCTCTCATTTACCATTCCATACCATTCTCCATCTCTGCATTTACCATATCCATACCATCTCTCTCTCTGCATTTACCATATCCATACCATTCTCTCTCTCTCTGCATTTACCATATCCATACCATTCTCTCTCTCTCTCTGCATTTACCATATCCATACCATTCTCTCTCTCTCTGCATTTACCATATCCATACCATTCTCTCTCTCTCTCTGCATTTACCATATCCATACCATTCTCTCTCTCTCTCTGCATTTACCATATCCATACCATTCTCTCTCTCTCTGCATTTACCATATCCATACCATTTCTCTCTCTCTGCATTTACCATATCCATACCATTCTCTCTCTCTCTCTGCATTTACCATATCCATTTACCATTCTCTCTCTCTCATTTACCATATCCATACCATTCTCTCTCTCTCTGCATTTACCATAACCATCCATTCTTTCTCTCTCTTTTCTCTCTCTCTCTCTGCATTTACCATATCCATACCATTCTCTCTCTCTCTCTGCATTTACCATAACCATACCGTTCTCTCTCTCTCTGCATTTACCATACCCATACCATTCTCTCTCTCTCTCTCTCTCTGCATTTACCATATCCATACCGTTCTCTCTCTCTCTCTGCATTTACCATATCCATACCATTCTCTCTCTCTCTCTGCATTTACCATATCCATACCGTTCTCTCTCTCTCTCTGCATTTACCATATCCATACCATTCTCTCTCTCTCTCTCTGCATTTACCATATCCATTTACCATTCTCTCTCTCTGCATTTACCATATCCATACCATTCTCTCTCTCTGCATTTACCATATCCATACCATTCTCTCTCTCTCTGCATTTACCATATCCATACCATTCTCTCTCTCTCTCTGCATTTACCATATCCATACCATTCTCTCTCTCTCTCTGCATTTACCATATCCATACCATTCTCTCTCTCTGCATTTACCATATCCATACCATTCTCTCTCTCTCTCTGCATTTACCATATCCATACCATTCTGTTCTCTCTCTCTGCATTTACCATATCCATACCATTCTCTCTCTCTCTGCATTTACCATATCCATACCATTCTCTCTCTGCATTTACCATATCCATACCATTCTCTCTCTCTCTGCATTTTACCATATCCATTCCTCTCTTCTCTCTCTCTCTACATTTACCATATCCATACCATTCTCTCTCTCTCTCTGCATTTACCATAACCATACCATTCTCTCTCTCTCTGCATTTACCATATCCATACCGTTCTCTCTCTCTCTCTGCATTTACCATATCCATACCGTTCTCTCTCTCTCTGCATTTACCATATCCATACCATTCTCTCTCTCTCTCCCATATCCATTTCTCTCTGCATTTACCATATCCATACCGTTCTCTCTCTCTCTGCATTTACCATATCCATACCATTCTCTCTCTCTCTGCATTTACCATATCCATACCATTCTCTCTCTCTCTGCATTTACCATATCCATACCATTCTCTCTCTCTCTCTCTCTCTGCATTTACCATATCCATACCATTCTCTCTCTCTCTCTCTCTCTCTCTGCATTTACCATATCCATTCTCTCTCTCTCTCTCTTTTACTCCATCTTCTCTCTCTCTCTGCATTTACCATATCCATACCATTCTCTCTCTCTCTCTGCCATTTACCATATCCATACCATTCTCTCTCTCTCTCTCTCTTTCTGCATTTACCATATCCATACCATTCTCTCTCTCTCTACATTTACCATATCCATACATTTACCATATCCATAACCATTCTCTCTCTCTCTGCATTTACCATATCCATACCGTTCTCTCTCTCTCTCTGCATTTACCATATCCATACCATTCTCTCTCTCTCTCTACATTTACCATATCCATACCGTTCTCTCCTCTCTCTCTGCATTTACCATATCCATACCATTCTCTCTCTCTCTCTCTGCATTTACCATATCCATACCATTCTCTCTCTCTCTTTGCATTTACCATATCCATACCCTTCTCTCTCTCTCTCTCTACCATGCATTTACCATATCCATACCAATCTCTCTCTCTCTCTGCATTTACCATATCCATACCATTCTCTCTCTCTCTCTGCTTTGCATTTACCATATCCATACCATTCTCTCTCTCTCTCCATTTACCATAACCATACCATTCTTTCTCTCTCTACATTTACCATATCCATAACATTCTCTCTCTCTCTCTGCATTTACCATATCCATACCATTCTCTCTCTCTCTCTGCATTTACCATATCCATACCGTTCTCTCTCTCTCTGCATTTACCATATCCATACCATTCTCTCTCTCTCTCTGCATTTACCATATCCATACCGTTCTCTCTCTCTCTGCTTTACCATATCCATTTCTCATATCCATACCATTCTCTCTCTCTCTCCATTTACCATATCCATACCGTTCTCTCTCTCTCTCTCTCTCTCTACATTTACCATATCCATACCATTCTCTCTCTCTCTCTGCATTTACCATAACCATACCGTTCTCTCTCTCTGCATTTACCATAACCATACCATTCTCTCTCTCTCTCTGTATCTGCATATCTACCATTCTCTCTCTCTCTGCATTTACCATATCCATACCATTTTCCCTTCTCTCTCTCTCTGCATTTACCATATCCATACCATTCTCTCTCCTCTCTCTCTGCATTTACCATATCCATACCATTTCTCTCTCTCTCATTTACCATATCCATACCGTCTCTCTCTCTGCATTTCTATCCATTTACCATATCCATACCATTCTCTCTCTCTCTCTCTCATTTTACCATATCCATTTACCATATCCATCTCTCTCTCTCTGCATTTACCATATCCATACCATTCTCTCTCTCTCTGCATTTACCATAACCATACCATTCTCTCTCTCTCTGCTGCATTTACCATATCCATACCATTCTCTCTCTCTCTCTGCATTTACCATATCCATACCATTCTCTCTCTGCATTTACCATATCTTCCCTCTCTCTCTCTGCATTTACCATATCCATACCATTCTCTCTCTCTCTCTGCATTTACCATATCCATACCATTCTCTCTCTCTGCATTTACCATATCCATTTACCATTCTCCATCTCTCTCTCTCTGCATTTACCATATCCATACCTGTCTCTCTCTCTGCATTTACCATATCCATACCATTCTCTCTCTCTCTCTGCATTTACCCATACCATTCTCTCTCTCTCTGCATTTACCATATCCATACCATTCTCTCTCTCTCTCTATCCATAACATTCTCTCTCTCTCTCTGCATTTACCATATCCATACCATTCTCTCTCTCTCTCCATGCATTTACCATATCCATCTTTACCATATCCATACCATTCTCTTCTCTCTCTCTGCATTTTACCATATCCATACCATTCTCTCTCTCTCTGCATTCCATAACCATCTCCATTTACCATTCTCTCTCTCTCTCTGCATTTACCATATCCATACCATTCTCTCTCTCTCTCATTTACCATATCCATACCATTCTCTCTCTCTCTCTGCATTTACCATATCCATACCATTCTCTCTCTCTCTCTACATTTACCATATCCATACCATTCTCTCTCTCTCTCTGCATTTACCATATCCATACCATTCTCTCTCTCTCTGCATTTACCATATCCATACCATTCTCTCTCTCTCTCTTCTCTCTCTCTCTCTGCATTTACCATATCCATAATTCTCTCTCTCTCTGCATTTTACCATATCTGCATTTACCATATCCATACCATTCTCTCTCTCTCTGCATTTACCATATCCATACCATTCTCTCTCTCTCTCTTTCCCATATTTTTCTCTCTCTCTCTGCCATATCCATACCGTTCTCTCTCTCTCTCTCTGCATTTACCATATCCATACCATTCTCTCTCTCTCTCTGCATTTACCATATCCATACCGTTCTCTCTCTCTGCATTTACCATATCCATACCGTTCTCTCTCTCTCTCTTTACTCTGCATTTACCATATCCATACCATTCTCTCTCTCTCTCTACATTTACCATATCCATACCGTTCTCTCTCTCTCTCTCTCTCTACATTTACCATATCCATACCATTCTCTCTCTCTCTCTGCATTTACCATAACCATACCGTTCTCTCTCTCTGCATTTACCATATCCATACCATTCTCTCTCTCTTACCATATCCATACCATTCTCTCTGCATTTACCATATCCATACCATTCTCTCTCTCTCTGCATTTACCATATCCATTTACCATTCTCTCTCTCTCCATATCCATCTTCTCTCTCTCTCTGCATTTACCATATCCATACCATTCTCTCTCTCTCTCTCTGCATTTACCATATCCATACCATTCTCTCTCTCTCTGCATTTACCATATCCATACCGTTCTCTCTCTCTCTCTGCATTTACCATATCCATACCATTCTCTCTCTCTCTACATTTACCATATCCATACCATTCTCTCTCTCTCTCTGCATTTACCATATCCATACCATTCTCTCTCTCTCTCTGCATTTACCATATCCATACCATTCTCTCTCTCTCTGCATTTTACCATTTACCATAACCACATTTACCATTCCATCTCTCTCTCTCTCTCTGCATTTACCATATCCATACCATTCTCTCTCTCTGCATTTCTCTCTCTCTCTCTCTCATTTACCATATCCATACCATTCTCTTCTCTCTCTCTGCATTTACCATATCCATACCATTCTCTCTCTCTCTTACATTTACCATATCCATACCATTCTCTCTCTCTGCATTTTACCATATCCATACCATTCTCTCTCTCTCTCTCCATATCCATACATTTACCATATCCATACCATTCTCTCTCTCTCTGCATTTACCATATATCCATACCATTCTTCTCTCATTTACTCTCTGCATTTTACCATATCCATACCATTCTCTCTCTCTCTCTGCATTTACCATATCCATACCATTCTCTCTCTCTCTGCATTTACCATAACCATACCATTCTCTCTCTCTCTCTCTCTCTCTCTCTCTCTTATTTACCATATCCATACCATTCTCTCTCTCTCTGCTGCATTTACCATATCCATACCATTCTCTCTCTCTCTCTGCATTTACCATATCCATACCGTTCTCTCTCTCTCTTTCTCTCTACTTTACCATATCCATTTTATTTACCATATCTGCATTTACCATATCCATACTTCTCTCTCTCTCTGCATTTACCATATCCATACCATTCTCTCTCTCTCTCTGCATTTACCATATCCATACCATTCTCTCTCTCTCTTTGCATTTACCATATCCATACCGTTCTCTCTCTCTCTGCATTTACCATAACCATTTACCATTCTCTTCTCTCTCTCTGCATTTTACCATATCCATACCATTCTCTCTCTCTCTCTCTGCATTTACCATATCCATACCGTTCTCTCTCTCTCTGCATTTACCATATCCATAAATTTAATTCTCTCTCTCTCTCTGCATTTACCATATCCATACCGTTCTCTCTCTCTCTGCATTTACCATATCCATATTTACCATTCTCTTCTCTCTCTCTGCATTTACCATATCCATACCATTCTCTCTCTCTCTGCATTTACCATATCCATACCATTCTCTCTCTCTCTGCATTTACCATATCCATACCATTCTCTCTCTCTGCATTTACCATATCCATACCATTCTCTCTCTCTCTCTGCATTTACCATATCCATACCGTTCTCTCTCTCTCTCTGCATTTACCATATCCATACCATTCTCTCTCTCTCTCTTTCTCTCTCTCTGCATTTACCATATCCATACCATTCTCTCTCTCTCTGCATTTACCATATCCATACCATTCTCTCTCTCTCTCTGCATTTACCATAACCATACCATTTCTCTCTCTCTGCATCTATCCATGCATTTACCATATCCATACCATTCTGTCTCTCTCTCTCTCTGCATTTACCATATATCCATAACTCTCTCATTCTCTCTCTCTCTCTGCATTTACCATATCCATACCATTCTCTCTCTCTGCATTTACCATATCCATACCATTCTCTCTCTCTCTCTCTCTCTCTTTTCTCTCATTTACCATATCCATACCGTTCTCTCTCTCTCTGCATTTACCATATCCATACCATATCCATACCGTTCTCTCTCTGCATTTACCATATCCATACCATTCTCTCTCTCTCTCTGCATTTACCATATCCATACCGTTCTCTCTCTCTCTCTGCATTTACCATATCCATACCTCTCTCTCTCCCTCTCTCTCTCTCTCTGCATTTACCATATCCATACCATTCTCTCTCTCTCTGCATTTACCATATCCATACCATTCTCTCTCTCTGCATTTACCATATCCATACCTCTTCTCTCTCTCTCTCTGCATTTACCATATCCATACCATTCTCTCTCTCTCTGCATTTACCATATCCATACCATTCTCTCTCTCTCTCATTTACCATATCCATACCATTCTCTCTCTGCATTTACCATCTACCATTTCTCTCTCTCTCTGCATTTACCATACCATAGCCATACCATTTCTCTCTCTCCCTCTCTCTGCATTTACCATATCCATACCGTTCTCCTCTCTCTCTGCATTTACCATATCCATACCATTCTCTCTCTCTCTCTGCATTTACCATATCCATACCATTCTCCATATCTCTCTCTACATTTACCATATCCATACCATCTCTCTCTCTCTCTGCATTTACCATATTACCATTCTCTCTCTCTCCCTCTCTGCATTTACCATACCCTTTCTCTCTCTCTCTGCATTTACCATATCCATACCATTCTCTCTCTCTCTCTGCATTTACCATATCCATACCATTCTCTCTCTCTCTCTCTGCATTTACCATATCCATACCATTCTCTCTCTCTCTCTCTGCATTTACCATATTCTCTCTCTCTGCATTTACCATATCCATACCGTTCTCTCTCTCTCTGCATTTACCATATCCATACCATTCTCTCTCTCTCTCTGCATTTACCATATCCATACCGTTCTCTCTCTCTCTGCATTTACCATATCCATACCATTCTCTCTCTCTCTCTCTGCATTTACCATATCCATACCGTTCTCTCTCTCTCTCTCTGCATTTACCATATCCATACCATTCTCTCTCTCTCTCTGCATTTACCATATCCATACCATTCTCTCTCTCTCTGCATTTACCATATCCATACCATTCTCTCTCTCTCTGCATTTACCATATCCATACCTCTCTCTCTCTCTCTCTACTTCTCTCTCTGCATTTACCATATCCATACCATTCTCTTCTCTCTCTCTCTCTCTCTCTGCATTTACCATATCCATACCATTCTCTCTCTCTCTCTGCATTTACCATATCCATACCATTCTCTCTCTCTCTCTGCATTTACCATATCCATACCATTCTCTCTCTCTCTCTCTGCCCCATCTCTCCATACCATTCTCTCTCTCTCTCTGCATTTACCATATCCATACCATTCTCTCTCTCTGCATTTACCATATCCATTTTACCATATCCATACCGTTCTCTCTCTCTCTCTGCATTTACCATATCCATACCATTCTCTCTCTCTCTACATTTATCCATATCCATTTTCCGTTCTCTCTCTCTCATTTACTATCCATACCGTTCTCTCTCTCTCTCTGCATTTACCATATCCATACCATTCTCTCTCTCTCTCTGCATTTACCATATCCATACCGTTCTCTCTCTCTCTCTGCATTTACCATATCCATTTACCCATACCGTTCTCTCTCTCTCTCTGCATTTACTCTACATTTACCATATCCATACCGTTCTCTCTCTCTCTCTCTCTCTGCATTTACCATATCCATACCATATCCATACTTCTCTCTCTCTCTCTCATTTACCATATCCATACCGTTCTCTCTCTCTCTGCATTTACCATATCCATACCTCTTCTCTCTCTCTCTGCATTTACCATATCCATACCATTCTCTCTCTCTCTCTCTTTACCATATCCATTTACCATATCCATCTCTCTCTCTCTGCATTTACCTATATCCATACCATTCTCTCTCTCTCTCTGCATTTACCATATCCATACCATTCTCTCTCTCTCTCTCTGCATTTACCATAACCATACCGTTCTCTCTCTCTCTGCATTTACCATATCCATACCATTCTCTCTCTCTCTCTCTCTGCATTTACCATATCCATACCATTTACTAACCATACTCTTCTCTCTCTGCATTTACCATATCCATACCATTCTCTCTCTCTCTGCATTTACCATATCCATACCGTTCTCTCTCTCTCTCTGCATTTACCATATCCATACCATTCTCTCTCTCTGCATTTCTCTCTCTCTCTCTGCATTTACCATATCCATACCATTCTCTCTCCTCTCTCTGTCTCTCTCTCTCTCTGCATTTACCATATCCATACCATTCTCTCTCTGCATTTACCATACCTTTCTCTCTCTCTGCATTTACCATATCCATTTCTCTCTCTCTCTGCATTTACCATAACCATACCGTTCTCTCTCTCTCTGCATTTACCATATCCATACCCATTCTCTCTCTCTCTGCATTTACCATATCCATACCGTTCTCTCTCTCTCCCTCTCTCTCTCTGCATTTACCATATCCATACCATTCTCTCTCTCTCTCTGCATTTACCATATCCATTCTCTCTCTCTCTACATTTTACATACCGTTCTCTCTCTCTCTGCATTTTACCATATCCATACCATTCTCTCTCTCTACATCTCTCTTTATCCATACTTCTCTCTCCCTCTCTCTCTGCATTTTACCATCCATCCATTCTCTCTCTCTGCATTTACCATATCCATACCGTTCTGTTCTCTCTCTCTCTGCATTTACTATCCATACCAATCTCTCTCTCTCTGCATTTACCATATCCATACCATTCTCTCTCTCTCTGCAGTTGCATTACCATACCATATCCATACCATTCTCTCTCTCTCTCTGCATTTACCATATCCATACCGTTCTCTCTCTCTGCATTTACCATATCCATACCGTTCTCTCTCTCTCTCTCTCTGCATTTACCATATCCATTTACCATTCTCTCTCTCTCTCTCTCTGCATTTACCATATCCATACCATTCTCCTCTTTTTACTCTCTCTCTCTCTCTGCATTTACCATATCCATACCATTCTCTCTCTCTCTCTGCATTTACCATATCCATACCATTCTCTCTCTCTCTCTCTGCATTTACCATATCCATACCATTCTCTCTCTCTGCATTCTCTCTCTCTACATTTACCACCATATCCATACCGTTCTCTCTCTCTGCATTTACCATATCCATACCATTCTCTCTCTCTCTCTGCATTTACCATATCCATACCATTCTCTCTCTCTCTCTCTGCATTTACCATATCCATACCATTCTCTCTCTCTCTCTACATTTACCATATCCATACCATTCTCTCTCTCTCTGCATTTACCATATCCATACCATTCTCTCTCTCTCTCTGCATTTACCATAACCATACCATTCTCTCTCTCTCTCTCTCTCTCTCTGCATTTACCATATCCATACCGTTCTCTCTCTCTCTCTGCATTTACCATATCCATACCATTCTCTCTCTCTCTCTGCATTTACCATATCCATACCGTTCTCTCTCTCTCTGCATTTACCATATCCATTTACCATTCTCTCTCTCTCTCTTTCTCTCTCTGCATTTACCATATCCATTCTCTCTTCTCTCTCTCTCTCTGCATTTACCATACCCATACCATTCTCTTCTCTCCCTCTTTCTCTTCTCTCTCTGTAATTTACCATATCCATACCTCTTCTCTCTGCATTTACCATAACCATACCGTTCTCTCTCTCTCTGCATTTACCATAACCATACATTTACCATATCCACACCGTTCTCTCTCTCTCTGCATTTACCATATCCATACCATTCTCTCTCTCTCTCTCTGCATTTACCATAACCATACCGTACTCTTCTCTCTCTCTCTGCATTTACCATAACCATACCGTTCTCTCTCTCTCTGCATTTATCCATAACCATACCGTTCTCTCTCTCTCTTTTACCATATCCATACCATTCTTCTCTCTCTCTCTGCATTTACCATATCCATTTACCATATCCATAGTTCTGTCTCTCTCTCTGCAGATGACTACCATTCTCTCTCTCTCTCTGCATTTATCTCTGCATTTACCATATCCATACCATTGTCTCTCTCTCTCTGCATTTACCATATCCATACCATCTCTCTCTCCATATCCATACCGTTCTCTCTCTCTCATCTCTCTTCTCTCTCTCTCTCTGCATTTACCATATCCATACCATTCTCTCTCTCTCCATAAACCATTCTCTCTCTCTCTCTCTCTCTCTCTCTGCATTTACCATAACCATACCGTTTTCTTCTCTCTCTGCATTTACTAACCATACCGTCTCTCTCTCTGCATTTACCATAACCATACCATTTACCATAACCATACCGTTCTCTCTCTCTCTGCATTTACCATATCCATACCATTCTCTCTCTCTGCATTTACCATAACCATACCGTTCATTTACCATAACCATACCGTTCTCTCTTATTCTCTCTCTCTCTGCATTTACCATATCCATACCATTCTCTCTCTCCTCTCCTCTCTCTTTCTCTCTCTCTGCATTTACCATATCCATACCATTCTCTCTCTCTCTCTCTTCTCTACCATATCCATACCATTCTCTCTCTCTCTCTGTATCCATATCCACACCGTTCTCTCTCTCTGCATTTACCATAACCATACCGTTCTCTCTCTCTCTGCATTTACCATATCCATACCATTCTCTCTCTCTCTTTACTCATACATTTACTCATATCCATACATTTACCATTCTCTCTCTCTCTGCATTTACCATATCCATACCATTCTCTCTCCCTCTCTCTCTGCATTTACCATATCCATACCATTCTCTCTCTGCATTTACCATAACCATACCATTTATTCTCTCTCTCATTTACCATATCCATACCAATTTCTCTCTCTGCATTTACCATATCTCTTCTCTCTCTGCATTTACCATATCCATACCTTTCTCTCTCTCTCTGCATTTACCATAACCATACCATTCTCTCTCTCTTTGCATTTACCATATCCATACCGTTCTCTCTCTCTGCATTTACCATATCCATACCATTCTCTCTCTCTCTCTGCATTTACCATATACCATTCTCTCTCTCTCTCTGCATTTACCATATCCATACCGTTCTCTCTCTCTCTGCATTTACCATATCCATACCATTCTCTCTCTCTCTTGCATTTACCATTTACCATATCCATACCATACCATTCTTCTCTCTCTCTGCATTTACTATTCTCCTCTCTCTGCTCTATACATTTACCATATCCATTCTCTCTCTCTCCTCTCTGCATTTACCATATCCATAACCATATCCATCCATCTCTCTCTCTCTCTGCATTTACCATATCCATACCATTCTCTCTCTCTGCATTTACCATAACCATACCATTCTCTTCTCTCTCTCTCTGCATTTACCATATCCATACCATTCTCTCTCTCTGCTCTATTTTACCTTCTCTCTCTCTCTGTATTTACCATAACCATACCGTTCTCTCTCTCTCCTCTTTCTCTCTCTCTGCATTTACCATATCCATACCGTTTATATATATATCTCTGTAATTTGCCATATCCATACCATTCTCTCTCTGCATTTACCATATCCATCCCTCTCTCTGCATTTACCATAACCATATCCATACCGTTCTATCCATACCATTCTCTCTCTCCCTCTGCATTTACCATATCCATACCGTTCTCTCTTCTCTCTGCATTTATCCATATCCATACCATTCTCTCTCTCTGCATTTACCATATCCATACCGTATATTCCCTCTCTGCATTTACCATTCCATTCTCTCTCTCTGCATTTACCATATCCATACCATTCTCTCTCTCTCTGCATTTACCATATCCATACCTTCTCTCTCTGCATTTAATCTCTCTCTGCATTTACCATAACCATACCCATTCTCTCTCTCTCTGCATTTACCATATCCATACCGTTTCTCTCTCTCTGCATTTACCATATCCATACCATTCTCTCTCTCTTTGCATTTACCATATCCATAGCCATTCTCTCTCTCATTACCATCTGCATTTACCATATCCATACCATTCTCTCTCTCCCTCTGCATTCTCCATCTTTCTCTCTCTCTGCATTTACCATATCCATACCATTCTCTCTCTCTCTGCATTTACCATATCCATACCATTCCTGCATTTACCATATACCATTCTCTCGCTCTTTGCATTTTACCATTCTCTCTCTGCATTTACCATATCCATACCATTCTCTCTCTCTCTGCATTTACCATATCCATACCACATTCTCTCTCTCTCTCTGCATTTACCATATCCATACCATTCTCTCTCTCTCTCTGCATTTACCATATCCATACCATTCTCTCTCTCTCTTTACCATATCCATAGCTCTCTCTCTCTGCATTTACCATATCCATACCATTCTCTCTCTCTCTCTCTGCATTTACCATAACCATACCATTTCTCTCTCTCCCTCTCTCTCATTTACCATATCCATACCGTTCTCTCTCTCTCTGCATTTACCATAACCATACCATTCTCTCTCTGCATTTACCATATCCATACCGTTCTCTCTCTCTCTCTCTGCATTTACCATATCCATACCTCTCTCTCTCTCCCTCTTTCTCTCTCTCTCTGCATTTACCATATCCATACCGTTCTCTCTCTCTCTCTGCATTTACCATATCCATACCATTCTCTCTCTCTCTCTGCATTTACCATATCCATACCGTTCTCTCTCTCTCTGCATTTACCATATCCATACCATTCTCTCTCTCTCTCTCTCTCTGCATTTTACCATATCCATACCCGTTCTCTCTCTCTATCCATACTTTCTCTCTCTCTTTGCATTTACCATATCCATACCGTTCTCTCTCTCTGCATTTACCATATCCATACCATTCTCTCTCTCTCCCTCTCTCTCTCTCCCTCTTTCTCTCTCTCTGCATTTACCATACCCATACCGTTCTCTCTCTCTCTCTCTTTACCATATCCATACCGTTCTCTCTCTCTCTCTGCATTTACCATAACCATACCATTCTCTCTCTCTCTGCATTTACCATATCCATTTTCTCTCTCTCTCTGCATTTACCATATCCATACCATTCTCTCTCTCTCATTTACCATATCCATACCGCATTTACCATATCCATACCATTCTCTCTCTCTCTCTTCTTTCTCTCTCTCTGCATTTACCATAACCATACCGTTCTCTCTCTCTGCATTTACCATAACCATACCATTCTCTCTCTCTCTCTCTCTGCATTTACCATATCCATACCATTCTCTCTCTCTCTCTCTGCATTTACCATATCCATACCATTCTCTCTCTCTCTCTCTGCATTTACCATAACCATACCGTTCTGTCTCTCTCTGCATTTACCATATCCATACCATTCTCTCTCTCTCTCTGCATTTACCATATCCATACCATTCTCTCTCTCTCTCTGCATTACCATATCCATACCATTCTCTCTCTCTCTCTCTCTCTCTCTGCATTTACCATATCCATACCGTTCTCTCTCTCTCTGCATTTACCATAACCATACCGTTCTCTCTCTCTGCATTTACCATAACCATACCGTTCTCTCTCTCTGCATTTATATAACCATACTAGTTCTCTCTCTCCTCTTTCTCTCTCTGCATTTACCATATCCATACCGTTTCTCTCTCTCTCTGCATTTACCATAACCATACCGTTCTCTCTCTCTGCATTTACCATAACCATACCGTTCTCTCTCTCTCTGCATTTACCATAACCATACCGTTCTCTCTCTCTCCCTCTTTCTCTCTCTCTGCATTTACCATATCCATACCATTCTCTCTCCCTCTCTCTCTCTCCCTCTTTCTCTCTCTCTGCATTACCATACCCATACCATTCTCT
>NW_027039173.1:12500-25076 GCF_034236695.1 Oncorhynchus nerka | reverse complement strand
CTGAGTCAATGTGGAGGCTATATACAGGGGTACCGGTACAGAGTCAATGTGGAGGCTATATACAGGGGTACCGGTACAGAGTCAATGTGGAGGCTATATACAGGGGGTACTGGTACAGAGTCAATGTGGAGGCTATATACAGGGGGTACCGGTACAGAGTCAATGTGGAGGCTATATACAGGGGTACCAGTACAGAGTCAATGTGGAGGCTATATACAGGGGGTACCAGTACAGAGTCAATGTGGAGCTATATACAGGGGTACCGGTACAGAGTCAATGTGGAGGCTATATACAGGGGGTACTGGTACAGAGTCATTGTGGAAGCTATATACAGGGGTACCGGTACAGAGTCAATGTGGAGGCTATATACAGGGGTACCAGTACAGAGTCAATGTGGAGGCTATATACAGGGGTACCAGTACAGAGTCAATGTGGAGGCTATATACAGGGGCACCGGTACAGAGTCAATGTGGAGGCTATATACAGGGGGTACCGGTACAGAGTCAATGTGGAGGCTATATACAGGGGGTACCGGTACAGAGTCAATGTGGAGGCTATATACAGGGAGTACCGGTACTGAGTCAATGTGGAGGCTATATACAGGGGGTACCGGTACAGAGTCGATGTGGAGGCTATATACAGGCTATATACAGGCTATATACAGGGGGTACCGGTACAGAGTCAATGTGGAGGCTATATACAGGGGTACCGGTACAGAGTCAATGTGGAGGCTATATACAGGGGTACCGGTACAGAGTCAATGTGGAGGCTATATACAGGGGTACCGGTACAGAGTCAATGTGGAGGCTATATACAGGGGGTACCGGTACAGAGTCATTGTGGAGGCTATATACAGGGGTACCGGTACAGAGTCATTGTGGAAGCTATATACAGGGGGTACCGGTACAGAGTCAATGTGGAGGCTATATACAGGGGTACCGGTACAGAGTCAATGTGGAGGCTATATACAGGCTATATACAGGCTATATACAGGGGGCACCGGTACAGAGTCAATGTGGAGGCTATATACAGGGGGTACCGGTACAGAGTCAATGTGGAGGCTATATACAGGGGTACTGGTACAGAGTCAATGTGGAGGCTATATACAGGGGTACCGGTACAGAGTCAATGTGGAGGCTATATACAGGGGTACCAGTACAGAGTCAATGTGGAGGCTATATACAGGGGGTACCAGTACAGAGTCAATGTGGAGGCTATATACAGGGGTACCGGTACAGAGTCAATGTGGAGGCTATATACAGGGGGTACCAGTACAGAGTCAATGTGGAGGCTATATACAGGGGTACTGGTACAGAGTCATTGTGGAAGCTATATACAGGGGGTACCGGTACAGAGTCAATGTGGAGGCTATATACAGGGGATACCAGTACAGAGTCAATGTGGAGGCTATATACAGGGGGTACCGGTACAGAGTCAATGTGGAGGCTATATACAGGGGGTACCGGTACAGAGTCAATGTGGAGGCTATATACAGGCTATATACAGGCTATATACAGGGGGTACCGGTACAGAGTCAATGTGGAGGCTATATACAGGGGGTAGAGGTACAGAGTCAATGTGGAGGCTATATACAGGGGGTACCGGTACAGAGTCAATGTGGAGGCTATATACAGGCTATATACAGGCTATATACAGGGGTACCGGTACAGAGTCAATGTGGAGGCTATATACAGGGGGTACCGGTACAGAGTCAATGTGGAGGCTATATACAGGGGTACCGGTACAGAGTCAATGTGGAGGCTATATACAGGGGGTACCGGTACAGAGTCAATGTGGAGGCTATATACAGGGGTACCGGTACAGAGTCAATGTGGAGGCTATATACAGGGGTACCGGTACAGAGTCAATGTGGAGGCTATATACAGGGGTACCGGTACAGAGTCAATGTGGAGGCTATATACAGGGGTACCGGTACAGAGTCAATGTGGAGGCTATATACAGGGAGTACCGGTACTGAGTCAATGTGGAGGCTATATACAGGGGTACTGGTACAGAGTCAATGTGGAGGCTATATACAGGGGGTACCGGTACAGAGTCAATGTGGAGGCTATATACAGGGGGTACTGGTACAGAGTCAATGTGGAGGCTATATACAGGGGGTACCGGTACAGAGTCAATGTGGAGGCTAAATACAGGGGGTACCAGTACAGAGTCAATGTGGAGGCTATATACAGGGGGTACCAGTACAGAGTCAATGTGGAGGCTATATACAGGGGGTACCGGTACAGAGTCAATGTGGAGGCTATATACAGGGGGTACTGGTACAGAGTCATTGTGGAAGCTATATACAGGGGGTACCGGTACAGAGTCAATGTGGAGGCTATATACAGGGGGTACCAGTACAGAGTCAATGTGGAGGCTATATACAGGGGGTACCAGTACAGAGTCAATGTGGAGGCTATATACAGGGGGTACCGGTACAGAGTCAATGTGGAGGCTATATACAGGGGGTACCGGTACAGAGTCAATGTGGAGGCTATATACAGGGGGTACCGGTACAGAGTCAATGTGGAGGCTATATACAGGCTATATACAGGCTATATACAGGGGGTACCGGTACAGAGTCAATGTGGAGGCTATATACAGGGGGTAGAGGTACAGAGTCAATGTGGAGGCTATATACAGGGGGTACCGGTACAGAGTCAATGTGGAGGCTATATACAGGCTATATACAGGCTATATACAGGGGTACCGGTACAGAGTCAATGTGGAGGCTATATACAGGGGGTACCGGTACAGAGTCAATGTGGAGGCTATATACAGGGGGTACCGGTACAGAGTCAATGTGGAGGCTATATACAGGGGGTACCGGTACAGAGTCAATGTGGAGGCTATATACAGGGGGTACCGGTACAGAGTCAATGTGGAGGCTATATACAGGGGGTACCGGTACAGAGTCAATGTGGAGGCTATATACAGGGTACCGGTACAGAGTCAATGTGGAGGCTATATACAGGGGGTACCGGTACAGAGTCAATGTGGAGGCTATATACAGGGGTACCGGTACAGAGTCAATGTGGAGGCTATATACAGGGGTACCGGTACAGAGTCAATGTGGAGGCTATATACAGGGGGTACCGGTACAGAGTCAATGTGGAGGCTATATACAGGGGGTACTGGTACAGAGTCAATGTGGAGGCTATATACAGGGGTACCGGTACAGAGTCAATGTGGAGGCTATATACAGGGGGTACCAGTACAGAGTCAATGTGGAGGCTATATACAGGCGGTACCAGTACAGAGTCAATGTGGAGGCTATATACAGGGGGTACCGGTACAGAGTCAATGTGGAGGCTATATACAGGGGGTACTGGTACAGAGTCATTGTGGAAGCTATATACAGGGGTACCGGTACAGAGTCAATGTGGAGGCTATATACAGGGGGCCGGTACAGAGTCAATGTGGAGGCTATATACAGGGGGTACCGGTACAGAGTCAATGTGGAGGCTATATACAGGCTATATACAGGCTATATACAGGGGTACCGGTACAGAGTCAATGTGGAGGCTATATACAGGGGGTACCGGTACAGAGTCAATGTGGAGGCTATATACAGGGGGTACTGGTACAGAGTCAATGTGGAGGCTATATACAGGGGGTACCGGTACAGAGTCAATGTGGAGGCTATATACAGGGGTACCAGTACAGAGTCAATGTGGAGGCTATATACAGGGGTACCAGTACAGAGTCAATGTGGAGGCTATATACAGGGGGTAGAGGTACAGAGTCAATGTGGAGGCTATATACAGGGGTACTGGTACAGAGTCAATGTGGAGGCTATATACAGGCTATATACAGGCTATATACAGGGGGTACCGGTACAGAGTCAATGTGGAGGCTATATACAGGGGTACCAGTACAGAGTCAATGTGGAGGCTATATACAGGGGGTACCAGTACAGAGTCAATGTGGAGGCTATATACAGGGGGTAGAGGTACAGAGTCAATGTGGAGGCTATATACAGGGGTACTGGTACAGAGTCAATGTGGAGGCTATATACAGGCTATATACAGGCTATATACAGGGGTACCGGTACAGAGTCAATGTGGAGGCTATATACAGGGGTACCAGTACAGAGTCAATGTGGAGGCTATATACAGGGGGTACCAGTACAGAGTCAATGTGGAGGCTATATACAGGGGGTAGAGGTACAGAGTCAATGTGGAGGCTATATACAGGGGGTACTGGTACAGAGTCAATGTGGAGGCTATATACAGGGGGTACCAGTACAGAGTCAATGTGGAGGCTATATACAGGGGGTACCAGTACAGAGTCAATGTGGAGGCTATATACAGGGGGTACCGGTACAGAGTCAATGTGGAGGCTATATACAGGGGGTACCGGTACAGAGTCAATGTGGAGGCTATATACAGGGGTACCGGTACAGAGTCAATGTGGAGGCTATATACAGGCTATATACAGGCTATATACAGGGGGTACCGGTACAGAGTCAATGTGGAGGCTATATACAGGGGGTAGAGGTACAGAGTCAATGTGGAGGCTATATACAGGGGTACCGGTACAGAGTCAATGTGGAGGCTATATACAGGCTATATACAGGCTATATACAGGGGGTACAGGAGTCAATGTGGAGGCTATATACAGGGGTACCGGTACAGAGTCAATGTGGAGGCTATATACAGGGGTACGGTACAGAGTCAATGTGGAGGCTATATACAGGGGGTACCGTACAGAGTCAATGTGGAGGCTATATACAGGGGGTACCGGTACAGAGTCAATGTGGAGGCTATATACAGGGGTACCGGTACAGAGTCAATGTGGAGGCTATATACAGGGGGTACCGGTACAGAGTCAATGTGGAGGCTATATACAGGGGGTACCGGTACAGAGTCAATGTGGAGGCTATATACAGGGGTACCGGTACAGAGTCAATGTGGAGGCTATATACAGGGGTACCGGTACTGAGTCAATGTGGAGGCTATATACAGGGGTACCGGTACAGAGTCAATGTGGAGGCTATATACAGGGGGTACCGGTACAGAGTCAATGTGGAGGCTATATACAGGGGTTGGTACAGAGTCAATGTGGAGGCTATATACAGGGGTACCGGTACAGAGTCAATGTGGAGGCTATATACAGGGGTACCAGTACAGAGTCAATGTGGAGGCTATATACAGGGGTACCAGTACAGAGTCAATGTGGAGGCTATATACAGGGGGTACCGGTACAGAGTCAATGTGGAGGCTATATACAGGGGTACTGGTACAGAGTCATTGTGGAAGCTATATACAGGGGGCACCGGTACAGAGTCAATGTGGAGGCTATATACAGGGGGTACCGGTACAGAGTCAATGTGGAGGCTATATACAGGGGGTACCGGTACAGAGTCAATGTGGAGGCTATATACAGGCTATATACAGGCTATATACAGGGGGTACCGGTACAGAGTCAATGTGGAGGCTATATACAGGGGTACCGGTACAGAGTCAATGTGGAGGCTATATACAGGGGGTACTGGTACAGAGTCAATGTGGAGGCTATATACAGGGGGTACCGGTACAGAGTCAATGTGGAGGCTATATACAGGGGGTACCAGTACAGAGTCAATGTGGAGGCTATATACAGGGGGTACCAGTACAGAGTCAATGTGGAGGCTATATACAGGGGGTAGAGGTACAGAGTCAATGTGGAGGCTATATACAGGGGTACTGGTACAGAGTCAATGTGGAGGCTATATACAGGCTATATACAGGCTATATACAGGGGGTACCGGTACAGAGTCAATGTGGAGGCTATATACAGGGGTACCAGTACAGAGTCAATGTGGAGGCTATATACAGGGGTACCAGTACAGAGTCAATGTGGAGGCTATATACAGGGGGTAGAGGTACAGAGTCAATGTGGAGGCTATATACAGGGGTACTGGTACAGAGTCAATGTGGAGGCTATATACAGGCTATATACAGGCTATATACAGGGGTACCGGTACAGAGTCAATGTGGAGGCTATATACAGGGGGTACCGGTACAGAGTCAATGTGGAGGCTATATACAGGGGGTACCAATGGTACAGAGTCAATGTGGAGGCTATATACAGGGGTCACCGGTACAGAGTCAATGTGGAGGCTATATACAGGGGGTACCGGTACAGAGTCAATGTGGAGGCTATATACAGGGGTACCGGTACAGAGTCAATGTGGAGGCTATATACAGGGGTACCGGTACAGAGTCAATGTGGAGGCTATATACAGGGGGTACCGGTACAGAGTCAATGTGGAGGCTATATACAGGGGGTACCGGTACTGAGTCAATGTGGAGGCTATATACAGGGAGTACCGGTACAGAGTCAATGTGGAGGCTATATACAGGGGTACCAGTACAGAGTCAATGTGGAGGCTATATACAGGGGGTACCAGTACAGAGTCAATGTGGAGGCTATATACAGGGGGTACCGGTACAGAGTCAATGTGGAGGCTATATACAGGGGTACCGGTACAGAGTCAATGTGGAGGCTATATACAGGGGGGTACTGGTACAGAGTCATTGTGGAAGCTATATACAGGGGTACCGGTACAGAGTCAATGTGGAGGCTATATACAGGGGGTACCGGTACAGAGTCAATGTGGAGGCTATATACAGGCTATATACAGGCTATATACAGGGGGTACCGGTACAGAGTCAATGTGGAGGCTATATACAGGGGGTACCGGTACAGAGTCAATGTGGAGGCTATATACAGGGGGTACTGGTACAGAGTCAATGTGGAGGCTATATACAGGGGGTACCGGTACAGAGTCAATGTGGAGGCTATATACAGGGGGTACCAGTACAGAGTCAATGTGGAGGCTATATACAGGGGGTACTGGTACAGAGTCATTGTGGAAGCTATATACAGGGGGTACCGGTACAGAGTCAATGTGGAGGCTATATACAGGGGGTACCGGTACAGAGTCAATGTGGAGGCTATATACAGGCTATATACAGGCTATATACAGGGGGTACCGGTACAGAGTCAATGTGGAGGCTATATACAGGGGTACCGGTACAGAGTCAATGTGGAGGCTATATACAGGGGTACTGGTACAGAGTCAATGTGGAGGCTATATACAGGGGGTACCGGTACAGAGTCAATGTGGAGGCTATATACAGGGGTACCAGTACAGAGTCAATGTGGAGGCTATATACAGGGGTACCAGTACAGAGTCAATGTGGAGGCTATATACAGGGGTACCGGTACAGAGTCAATGTGGAGGCTATATACAGGGGGTACCGGTACAGAGTCAATGTGGAGGCTATATACAGGGGGTACCGGTACAGAGTCAATGTGGAGGCTATATACAGGGGGTACCAGTACAGAGTCAATGTGGAGGCTATATACAGGGGGTACCAGTACAGAGTCAATGTGGAGGCTATATACAGGGGGTACCGGTACAGAGTCAATGTGGAGGCTATATACAGGGGGTACCGGTACAGAGTCAATGTGGAGGCTATATACAGGCTATATACAGGCTATATACAGGGGGTACCGGTACAGAGTCAATGTGGAGGCTATATACAGGGGGTACCGGTACAGAGTCAATGTGGAGGCTATATACAGGGGGTACTGGTACAGAGTCAATGTGGAGGCTATATACAGGGGGTACCGGTACAGAGTCAATGTGTGGGGGTACAGGTTAGTTGAGGTAATTGACGTAAAAGGTACATGTAGGTAGAGGTAATGTGACTATGTATGGATAATAAACAGAGTAGCAGCAGTGTAAAAATGGGGGTGGGGGGGTCAATGCAACTAGTCTGGGTAGCCATTTGATTAGCTGTTCAGGAGTCTTATGGCTTGGGGGTAGAAGTTGTTTAGAAACCTTTTGGACCTAGACTTGGTGCTCCGGTACCGCTTGCCGTGCAGTACCAGAGAGAACAGTCTATGACTAGGGTGGCTGGAGTCTTTGGCATTTTTTGGGGCCTTCCTCTGACACCGCCTGGCAGGAAGCTTGGCCCCAGTGATGTACTGGGCCGTACGCACTACCCTCTGTAGTGGATTGCGATCGGAGGCCGAGTAGTTGCCATACCAGGCGTTGATGCAGCTATATAACATTTTGAGGATCTGAGGACCCATGCCAAATCTTTTCAGTCTCCTGAGGGGGAATAGACATTGTCGTGCCCTCTGCACGACAGTCTTGGTGTGCTTGGACCATGATAGTTTGTTGGTGATGTGAACACCAAGGAATTTGAAGCGCTCAACTTGCTCTACTACAGCCCTTTCGATGAGAATGGGGGCGTGCTCAGTCCTCCTTTTTCTGTAGTCCACAATCATCTCCATTGTCTTGATCATGTTGAGGGAAGTGTTGTTACCCTGGCACCACAAGGCCAGGTTTCTGACCTCCTCCCTTTAGGCTGTCTCATCGTTGGTGATGAGTATCAAGCTCAAGGCTATTTGTTTTTCTGTACCTAAAGAATGAAACACTGACCTACATATCCTCACTGTATTTCTCTCATTCTCTCTCTCTCTCTCTCTCTCTCTCTGTCTCTCTCTCTCTCTCTCTCTCTCTCTCTCTCTCTCTCTCTGTCTCTCTCTCTCTGTCTCTCTCTGTCTCTCTCTCTCTCTCTCTGTCTCTCTCTCTCTGTCTCTCTCTCTCTGTCTCTCTCTCTCTCTCTCTCTCTCTCTGTCTCTCTCTCTCTCTCTCTCTCTGTCTCTCTCTCTCTCTCTCTCTCGCTCTCACTCCTGAGTGCCTCTCTTTCAACTGAAAGTGCAGCTCTGCTTCTAGGAGAATATTAAAAAAGGACTGTAAAGTGTTTTGTAGCGTCCTCTTTAGCTTCTCCTCTTCTCCACATCCCTTCTTCTTACTCAGGCCTAGCAGGTTCCTTTGTCCCTGGGGGCGATCTCACAGAGAGAGCATGCAAGGATGGATGGATAATGGGCGCTGGGAGTTGGGCGGTTTGGGGGGGATTCATTTCTAGACCATCGCAATTCCTTGGTGTGTGCAGTCCATCGGAATTGAGCACATACACACCCACTTAGTGTACATGCATGGACCTGTGCTCACACTACACACACACACACACACACTTGCACCCAGATGGCATTTTAGTTTGTAATCATCTTAGTTTGTTCCCAAGGTCTGTGTGTATTTCATCCAGATCAGAAACCCAGTATTTGCCAAATGTCCTGTAGAGTTTCCACTGGAGTGGGTCAACTGGTCTGTGATTGGCCGAGGAGGGCTTTGCCAGGGTGGAAAAGTTGGCTCTAACCGCAGGCTCAGAGTCTGTGTGATTAGAGGGGAGTCAGTCACTAAAAAGGATTTCACCCAAAGCCTCTTTCCAAAGAGGAGGGAGCGATGGGGAGAGGTGGGAGGGACAGAGGGATGAGGAGGTGGGAGGGACAGAGGGATGAAGAGGTGGGAGGGACAGAGGGATGAGGAGGTGGGAGGGACAGAGGGATGAGGAGGTGGGAGGGACAGAGGGATGAGGAGGTGGGAGGGACAGAGGGATGAGGAAGTGGGAGGGACAGAGGGATGAGGAGGTGGGAGGGACAGAGGGATGAAGAGGTGGGAGGGACAGAGGGATGAGGAGGTGGGAGGGACAGAGGGATGAGGAGGTGGGTGGGACAGAGGAGGAGAGGTGGGAGGGATAGAGGGACAAGAAGTGGGAGGGATGAGGAGAGGTGGGTGGGTGGGACAGATGGATGAGGAGAGGTGGGAGGGACAGAGGATTGAGGAGAGGTGGGAGGGATAGAGGGACGAGAAGTGGGAGGGATGAGGAGAGGTGGGTGGGACAGATGGATGAGGAGAGGTGGGAGGGACAGAGGAGTGAGGAGAGGTGGAAGGGATAGAGGGACGAGGAGAGGTGAGAGGGACAGAGGATTGAGGAGAGGTGGGAGGGATAGAGGGACGAGAAGTGGGAGGGATGAGGAGAGGTGGAAGGGATAGAGGGACGAGAAGTGGGAGGGATGAGGAGAGGTGGGTGGGACAGAGGGATGAGGAGAGGTGGGAGGGACAGAGGAGTGAGGAGAGGTGGAAGGGATAGAGGGATGAGAAGTGGGAGGGATGAGGAGAGGTGGGTGGGACAGATGGATGAGGAGAGGTGAGAGGGAGCTGGGTTTAGTTGAGGAAACCAGCCTGTAGGAAGGCAGCATGTGCCAGGTGCTGGGGGGAGTGGTCTAAGGCACTGCATCTCAGTGCTAGAGGCGTCACTGCAGACCTTGGGCGGCACACAATTGGCCCAGCGTCGTCCGGGTTTGGCCGGGGTAGGGCGGCATTGTAAATAAGAATTTGTTCTTAACTGACTTGCCTAGTTTAAAAAAGGTTAAATAAAATAGGGAAGAGAGAAAGAGAGAGGGGGGAAGGGAGTGAGAGAGAGAGAGAATCAGGCCAGAAAGACATGAGGTGTGTGTGTGTGTCTATGTGGACAGCAGGGTGAGGTGTGGTGATAGTGACACATGCCTCTGGTGTCTGTGGGATTATGCGCACAGTGTAATCTGCCCTGTGTATGTAGGCCAAGTGTGGCTTAGCCGGGCCACAGTAAGCACAGGTCGACCAGGTTCCAGTTTGGGGAAGGACACTGGGCTATGTCCCTCTCTATAGATATGGGCTAGCCAAATATAACCCGCTATGCCCTGTTGCCATTGTTATAGGTTTTGCAGAAAATGGAAGGGCTGCAATGTTGTAGAACAAGCTGCATCAGGCCCTTTAATAAACCATGTAGAACAAGCTGCATCAGGCCCTTTAATAAACCATGTAGAACAAGCTGCATCAGGCCCTTTAATTAACCATGTAGAACAAGCTGCATCAGGCCCTTCAATAAACCATGTAGAACAAGCTGCATCAGGCCCTTCAATAAACCGTGTAGAACAAGCTGCATCAGGCCCAGTCCTGTAGAACAAGCTGCATCAGGCCCAGTCCTGTAGAACAAGCTGCATCAGGCCCTTCAATAAACCGTGTAGAACAAGCTGCATCAGGCCCAGTCCTGTAGAACAAGCTGCATCAGGCCCTTTAATAAACCATGTAGAACAAGCTGCATCAGGCCCTTTAATTAACCATGTAGAACAAGCTGCATCAGGCCCTTCAATAAACCATGTAGAACAAGCTGCATCAGGCCCTTCAATAAACCGTGTAGAACAAGCTGCATCAGGCCCAGTCCTGTAGAACAAGCTGCATCAGGCCCAGTCCTGTAGAACAAGCTGCATCAGGCCCTTCAATAAACCGTGTAGAACAAGCTGCATCAGGCCCAGTCCTGTAGAACAAGCTGCATCAAGCCCTTCAATAAACCATGTAGAACAAGCTGCATCAGGCCCTTTAATAAACCATGTAGAACAAGCTGCATCAGGCCCAGTCCTTTAATTAACCATGTAGAACAAGCTGCATCAGGCCCTTTAATAAACCATGTAGAACAAGATGCATCAGGCCCTTTAATAAACCATGTAGAACAAGATGCATCAGGCCCTTTAATAAACCATGTAGAACAAGCTGCATCAGGCCCAGTCCTGTAGAACAAGCTGCATCAGGCCCTTCAATAAACCATGTAGAACAAGCTGCATCAGGCCCAGTCCTTTAATAAACCATGTAGAACAAGCTGCATCAGGCCCAGTCCTTTAATAAACCATGTAGAACAAGCTGCATCAGGCCCAGTCCTGTAGAACAAGCTGCATCAGGCCCAGTCCTGTAGAACAAGCTGCATCAGGCCCTTCAATAAACCATGTAGAACAAGCTGCATCAGGCCCAGTCCTTTAATAAACCATGTAGAACAAGCTGCATCAGGCCCAGTCCTGTTGAACAAGCTGCATCAGGCCCTTCAATAAACCATGTAGAACAAGCTGCATCAGGCCCTTTAATAAACCATGTAGAACAAGCTGCATCAGGCCCAGTCCTTTAATTAACCATGTAGAACAAGCTGCATCAGGCCCTTTAATAAACCATGTAGAACAAGCTGCATCAGGCCCTTTAATAAACCGTGTAGAACAAACTGCATCAGGCCCTTTAATAAACCATGTAGAACAAGCTGCATCAGGCCCTTTAATAAACCGTGTAGAACAAGCTGCATCAGGCCCTTTAATAAACCATGTAGAACAAGCTGCATCAGGCCCTTCAATAAACCATGTAGAACAAGCTGCATCAGGCCCTTCAATAAACCATGTAGAACAAGCTGCATCAGGCCCTTTAATAAACCATGTAGAACAAGCTGCATCAGGCCCTTTAATAAACCATGTAGAACAAGCTGCATCAGGCCCTTTAATTAACCATGTAGAACAAGCTGCATCAGGCCCTTTAATAAACCATGTAGAACAAGCTGCATCAGGCCCTTCAATAAACCATGTAGAACAAGCTGCATCAGGCCCAGTCCTGTAGAACAAGCTGCATCAGGCCCTTTAATAAACCATGTAGAACAAGCTGCATCAGGCCCTTTAATTAACCATGTAGAACAAGCTGCATCAGGCCCAGTCCTGTAGAACAAGCAGCATCAGGCCCTTTAATAAACCATGTAGAACAAGCTGCATCAGGCCCAGTCCTTCAATAAACCAAGTTATTTCTGGAGGTTAATGTGTGGTAAAAGGGGAAGACTTAAACTTCATACATGAATCTCTGAGCACTAGTTGATAATGTACTTA
>NW_027039173.1:0-2500 GCF_034236695.1 Oncorhynchus nerka | reverse complement strand
GGAAGGTTTCAAATCAGTTTATTTGTCACGTGCGCCGAATACAACAGGTGAAATGCTTTACTTACAGGCTCTAACCAATAGTGCGAAGGAAAAAAACGGTATGTGTGTGTGTGTGTGTGTGTGTGTGTGTGTGTGTGTGTGTGTGTAAGTAAATAAAGAAAGAAATAAAACAACAGTAAAAAGACATTTGAAAAAAGAGTAGCGAGGCTGTATACAGACACCTGTTAGTCAGGCTTATTGAGGTAGTATGTACATGTAGGTATCGTTAAAGTGACTATGACTATATGATGAACAGAGAGTAGCAGAAACGTAAAAAGAGGGGTTGGTGGGTGGTGGGACACAATGCAGATAACCCGGTTAGCCAATGTGCGGCAGCCCTGGTTGGCCGGGTCAATTTAGTAAAAAGACATTTGAAAAAAGAGTAGCAAGGCTATACACAGACACCTGTTACTCAGGCTTATTGAGGTAGTATGTACATGAATGTATAGTTAAAGTGACTATGCATATAAGATAAACAGACAGTAGCAGCAGCGTAAACAAAGGGTTGGGGGGGGCACACAATGCAAATAGTCCGGGTAACCATTTGGTTACCTGTTCAGGAGTCTTATGGCTTGGGGGTAAAAACTATTGAGAAGCCTTTTTGTCCTAGACTTGGCACTCCGGTACCGCTTGCCATGCGGTAGTAGAGAGAACAGTCTATGACTGGGGTGGCTGGGGTCTTTGACAATTTTTTACACCGTCTGGTGTAGAGGTCCTGGATGGCAGGCAGCTTTGCCCCAGTGATATACTGGGCCGTACGCACTACCCTCTGAAGGGCCTTGCGGTCGGAGGCCGAGCAATTGCCGTATCAGGCAGCGATGCAACCGGTCAGGATGCTCTCGATGTTGCAGCTGTAGAACCTTTTGAGGATCTCAGGACCCATGCCAAAACTTTTTAGTTTCTTGAGGGAGAATAGGCTTTGTCGTGCCCTCTTCACTACTGTCTTGGTGTGTTTGGACCAATCTAGTTTGTTGTTGATGTGGACACCAAGGAATTTGAAGCTCTCAACATGCTCCACTACAGCCCCGTCGATGAGAATGGTGACGTGCTCGGTGCTCCTTTTCCTGTAGTCCACAATCATCTCCTTAGTCTTGGTTACATTGAGGGATAGGTTGTTATCCTGGCACCACCCGGCCAGGTCTCTGACCTCCTCTCTATAGGCTGTCTCGTCGTTGTCGGTGATCAGGCCTACCACTGTTGTGTCGTCAGCAAACTTAATGATGGTGTTGGAGTCGTGCCTGGACATGCAGTCGTGGGTGAACAGGGAGTACAGGAGGGGACTGAGCATGCACCCCTGGGGAGCTCCAGTGTTGAGGATCAGCGTGGCTGATGTGTTGCTACCTACCCTCACTACCTGGGGGCGGCCTGTCAGGAAGTCCAGGATCCAGTTGCAGAGGGAGGTGTTTAGTCCCAGCATCCTTAGCTTGGTGATGAGCTTTGTGTCCACTATGGTGTTGAACGCTGAGCTGTAGTCAATGAACAACATTCTCACATAGGTGTTCATTTTGTCCAGGTTGGAAAGGGCAGTGTGGAGTGCAATAGATATTGCATCATCTGTGGATCTGTTTGGGCGGTATGCAAATTGGAGTGGGTCTAGGGTTTCTGGGATAATGGTGTTGATGCGAGCCATTACCAACCTTTCAAAGCACTTCATGGCTACGGACGTGAGTGCTACTGTTCTGTAGTCATTTAGGAAGGTTGCCTTTGTGTTTTTGGGCACAGGGACTATGGTGGTCTGCTTGAAGTATGTTGGTATTACAGACTCAATCAGGGACATGTTGAAAATGTCAGTGAAGACACCTGCCAATTGGTCAGCACATGCCCGGAGCACACGTCCTGGTAATCCGTCTGGCCCCGCAGCCTTGTGTATGTTGACCTGTTTTAAAGCTCTTACTCACATCAGGTATGGAGAGCGTGATCACACAGTCGTCCGGAACAGCTGATGCTCTCATGCATTCCTCAGTGTTGCTTGCCTCGAAGCGAGCATAGAAGTGATTTAGCTCGTCTGGTAGGCTCGTGTCACTGGGCAGCTCGCGGCTGTGTTTCCCTTTGTAGTCTGTAATAGTTTGCAAGCCCTGCTACATCCAAAGCGCGTCAGAGACGGTGTAGTATGATTCAATCTTAGCCCTGTATTGACACTTTGCCTGTTTGATGGTTCGTTGTAGGGCATAGCGGGATTTCTTGTAAGCTTCCGGGTTAGAGTCCTGCACCTTGAAAGCGGCAGCTCTACCCTTTAGCTCAGTGCGAATGTTGCCTGTAATCCATGGCTTCTGGATGGGGTATGTACGTACAGTTACTGTGGAGATGACGTCCTCAATGCACTTATTGATAAAGCCAGTGACTGATGTGGTGTATTCCTCACTGTCATCTGAAGAATCCCGGGAACATGTTTCGGTCTGTGATAGCAAAGCAGTCCTGTAGTTTAGCATGTGCTTCATCTGACCATTTTTTTATCGACCGA
>NW_027039172.1:18044-49967 GCF_034236695.1 Oncorhynchus nerka | reverse complement strand
CATCATGACTCTGTAGAGAGAAGAAGAGACTGGGATGGCATCATGACTCTGTAGAGAGAAGAAGAGACTGGGATGGCATCATGACTCTGTAGAGAGAAGAGGAGACTGGGGATGGCATCATGACTCTGTAGAGAGAAGAAGAGACTGGGGATGGCATCATGACTCTGTAGAGAGAAGAGGAGACTGGGGATGGCATCATGACTCTGTAGAGAGAAGAAGAGACGGGATGGCATCATGACTCTGTAGAGAGAAGAAGAGACGGGATGGCATCATGACTCTGTAGAGAGAAGAGGAGACTGGGGATGGCATCATGACTCTGTAGAGAGAAGAGGAGACTGGGGATGGCATCATGACTCTGTAGAGAGAAGAGGAGACGGGATGGCATCATGACTCTGTAGAGAGAAGAAGAGACTGGGGATGGCATCATGACTCTGTAGAGAGAAGAAGAGACTGGGGATGGCATCATGACTCTGTAGAGAGAAGAAGAGACTGGGGATGGCATCATGACTCTGTAGAGAGAAGAAGAGATGGGATGGCATCATGACTGTAGAGAGAAGAGGAGACTGGGGATGGCATCATGACTCTGTAGAGAGAAGAAGAGACTGGGGATGGCATCATGACTCTGTAGAGAGAAGAGGAGACTGGGGATGGCATCATGACTCTGTAGAGAGAAGAAGAGACTGGGGATGGCATCATGACTCTGTAGAGAGAAGAAGAGACTGGGGATGGCATCATGACTCTGTAGAGAGAAGGAGACTGGGGATGGCATCATGACTCTGTAGAGAGAAGAAGAGACTGGGGATGGCATCATGACTCTGTAGAGAGAAGAAGAGACTGGGGATGGCATCATGACTCTGTAGAGAGAAGAAGATGATAAATATTGGGGCATATGACACCACTACAGACACAGTGGGGCGGAGCCTGAGGGACCTAATGACACCACTACAGACACAGTGGGGCGGAGCCTGAGGGATCTAATGACACCACTACAGACACAGTGGGGGGAGCAGAGCATGAGGCGAGGCAGCGAGGGTACAGTGACACCCACTACCAATTCACTAGAGCCCCAGAGGACACCGGAGACGTAGAGCCGTACATACATCTTCATAAGCATTTTAATAACTCAATCTGAAGCCAGGAACAATATTTATCATGTTCGTGGTTGTTTAAATAAACAAATGGAAGGTGTGTTGGATGTGGAAGGTACAGAATACAAAGGGGGAAATTGGTATATTTGTGTAGGTATTGTTTAATGATCTCTGTGTGTCTTTCTGTATGAAGTGGTAACTGTATGGGGTCACAGACTGTGCAATACAATACATATTAAAGCCTGCCTGGATGATGTTATGGCACATAGTGTAATATATATATATATATATATATTTACATATATAACATAGTGTAGAAGATACAGCAAGTCTGTTAGAACTAATGTCCTGCTACTGGAGCTTCAGCCAACATAAAGACATTTAAGAGCAACAGTAAAACACTGACGATGCCATTAAAAAATCGGTGTAAAAGAGGTGTTTTTCTGTTGTCTTTTTTAAAAATGATTACATTTTGTAAGGTGAAATATTTTTTGGGAAACCGATTGAGACCGTGTTCCCCACCGGCAGTTTAATAGATACACTTTCAGTCCACTTTCAGTCCAAACATCCCTACACTTTCAGTCCACTTTCAGTCCAAACATCCCTACACTTTCAGTCCAAACATCCCTACACTTTCAGTCCAAACATCCCTACACTTTCAGTCCAAACATCCCTACACTTTCAGTCCAAACATCCCTACACTTTCAGTCCAAACATCCCTACACTTTCAGTCCAAACATCCCTACAATTTCAGTCCAAACATCCCTACACTTTCAGTCCAAACATCCCTACACTTTCAGTCCAAACATCCCTACAATTTCAGTCCAAACATCCCTACACTTTCAGTCCAAACACTCCACACTATAAAGAGCACACTACACACTATACAGAGCACACTACACACTATAAAGAGCACACTACACACTATAAAGAGCATCACACTACACACTGTAAAGAGCACACTACACACTATAAAGAGCACACTACACACTATAAAGAGCACACTACACACTATAAAGAGCACACTACACACTATAAAGAGCAACACACTACACACTGTAAAGAGCACACTACACACTATAAAGACCACACTCCACACTATAAAGAGCACACTACACACTATAAAGAGCACCACACTACACACTATAAAGAGCACACTACATACTATAAAGACCACACTACACACTATAAAGAGCACACTACACACTATAAAGACCACACTACACACTATAAAGAGCACACTACACACTATAAAGAGCACACTACACACTATAAAGAGCACCACACTATAAAGACCACACTACACACTATAAAGAGCACCACACTATAAAGAGCACACTACACACTATAAAGATCACCACACTACACACTATAAAGAGCACCACACTATAAAGAGCACCACACTATAAAGATCACCACACTACACACTATAAAGAGCACCACACTACACACTATAAAGAGCACACTACACACTATAAAGATCACCACACTACACACTATAAAGAGCACCACACTACATACTATAAAGAGCACACTACACACTATAAAGATCACCACACTATAAAGAGCACCACACTACACACTATAAAGAGCACCACACTATAAAGACCACACTACACACTATAAAGACCACCACACTATAAAGACCACACTATAAAGAGCACCACACTATAAAGAGCACCACACTACACACTATAAAGAGCACACTACACACTATAAAGAGCACCACACTACACACTATAAAGAGCACCACACTATAAAGACCACACTACACACTATAAAGACCACCACACTATAAAGACCACACTATAAAGAGCACCACACTATAAAGAGCACCACACTACACACTATAAAGAGCACACTACACACTATAAAGAGCACCACACTACACACTATAAAGAGCACACTACACACTATAAAGAGCACCACACTACACACTATAAAGAGCACACTACACACTATAAAGATCACCACACTATAAAGATCACCACACTATGAAGACCACACTACACACTATAAAGAGCACACTACACACTATAAAGAGCACCACACTGCACACTATAAAGAGCACACTACACACTATAAAGAGCACCACACTACACACTATAAAGAGCACACTACACACTATAAAGAGCACACTACACACTATAAAGATCACCACACTATAAAGATCACCACACTATAAAGATCACCACACTATAAAGAGCACACTACACACTATAAAGAGCACCACACTATAAAGAACACACTACACACTATAAAGAGCACCACACTATAAAGACCACCACACTATAAACCACACATATTACTCCAGTGCTAGCCTCTCTACACTGGCTTCCTGTCAAAGCAAGGGCTGATTTCAAGGTTTTACTGCTAACCTACAAAGCATTACATGGGCTTGCTCCTACCTATCTCTCTGATTTGGTCCTGCCGTACATACCTACACGTACGCTACGGTCACAAGACGCAGGCCTCCTAATTGTCCCTAGAATTTCTAAGCAAACAGCTGGAGGCAGGGCTTTCTCCTATAGAGCTCCATTTTTATGGAACGGTCTGCCTACCCATGTCAGAGACGCAAACTCGGTCTCAACCTTTAAGTCTTTACTGAAGACTCATCTCTTCAGTGGGTCATATGATTGAGTGTAGTCTGGCCCAGGAGTGGGAAGGTGAACGGAAAGGCTCTGGAGCAACGAACCGCCCTTGCTGTCTCTGCCTGGCCGATTCCCCTTTTCCACTGGGACTTCTCTGCCTCTACCCTGTTACGGGGCTGAGTCACTGGCTTACTGGGGCTCTCTCATGCCGTCCCTGGGGGGTGCGTCACCTGGGTGGGTTGATTCACTGTTGTGGTCGGCCTGTCTGGGTTGGCGCCCCCCTTGGGTTGTGCCGTGGCGGGAGATCTTTGTGGGCTATACTCGGCCTTGTCTCAGGATGGTAAGTTGGTGGTTGAAGATATCCCTCTAGTGGTGTGGGGCTGTGCTTTTGCAAAGTGGGTGGGGTTATATCCTTCCTGTTTGGCCCTGTCCGGGGTGTCCTCGGATGGGGCCACAGTGTCTCCTGACCCCTCCTGTCTCAGCCTCCCAGTATTTATGCTGCATTAGTTTATGTGTCGGGGCTAGGTCAGTTTGTTATATCTGAGTACTTCTCCTGTCCTATTCGGTGTCCTGTGTGGATCCAAGGTGCGTTCTAATTCTCTCTCCTTCTCTCTTTCTTTCTCTCTCTCGGAGGACCTGAGCCCTAGGACCATGCCCCAGGACTACCTGACATGATGACTCCTTGCTGTCCCCAGTCCACCTGGCCATGCTGCTGCTCCAGTTTCAACTGGCCTGGGCCCTAGGACCATGTCCCAGGACTACCTGACATGATGACTCCTTGCTGTCCCCAGTCCACTCCGGCCATGCTGCTGCTCCAGTTTCAACTGTTCTGCCTTACTATTATTCAACCATGCTGGTCATTTATGAACATTTGAACATCTTGGCCACGTTCTGTTATAATCTCCACCCGGCACAGCCAGAAGAGGACTGCCACCCCACATATGCTCTCTCTAATTCTCTCTTTCTCCTTCTCTCTCTCGAGGACCTGAGCCCTGGACCGTGCCCCAGGACTACCTGACATGATGACTCCTTGCTGTCCCCAGTCCACCTGACTGTGCTGCTGCTCCAGTTTCAACTGTTCTGCCTTATTATTATTCGACCATGCTGGTCATTTATGAACATTTGAACATCTTGGTCATGTTCTGTTATAATCTCTACCCGGCACAGCCAGAAGAGGACTGGCCACCCCACATAGCCTGGTTCCTCTCTAGGTTTCTTCCTAGGTTTTGGCCTTTCTAGGGAGTTTTTCCTAGCCACCGTGCTTTTACACCCGCATTGTTTGCTGTTTGGGGTTTTAGGCTGGGTTTCTGTACAGCACTTTGAGATATCAGCTGATGTACGAAGGGCTATATAAATAAATTTGATTTGATTTGATTTGATAAAGAGCACCACACTATAAAGACCACCACACTATAAAGAGCACCACACTATAAAGAGCACCACACTATAAAGAACACACTACACACTATAAAGAACACACTACACACTATAAAGAGCACCACACTATAAAGAGCACCACACTATAAAGAGCACCACACTATAAAGAGCACACTACACACTATAAAGAGCACCACACTATAAAGAGCACCACACTATAAAGAGCACCACACTATAAAGAGCACCACACTAAAAAGACCACACTACACACTATAAAGAGCATCACACTATAAAGAGCACACTACACACTATAAAGATCACCACACTATAAAGATCACCACACTATAAAGACCACACTACACACTATAAAGACCACCACACTATAAAGACCACACTACACACTATAAAGACCACCACACTATAAAGACCACCACACTATAAAGACCACACTACACACTATAAAGACCACCACACTATAAAGACCACACTACACACTATAAAGACCACCACACTATAAAGAGCACCACACTATAAAGAGCACACTACACACTATAAAGAGCACCACACTATAAAGAGCACACTACACACTATAAAGATCACCACACTATAAAGAGCACCACACTATAAAGAGCATCACACTATAAAGAGCACCACACTATAAAGAGCACCACACTATAAAGAGCACCACACTATAAAGAGCACACTATAAAGACCACACTACACACTATAAAGAGCAACACACTATAAAGATCACCACACTATAAAGAGCACCACACTATAAAGAGCAACACACTATAAAGAGCACCACACTATAAAGAGCACCACACTATAAAGATCACCACACTATAAAGACCACCACACTATAAAGAGCACCACACTACACACTATAAAGAGCACCACACTACACACTATAAAGACCACCACACTATAAAGAGCACCACACTATAAAGAGCACCACACTATAAAGAGCACCACACTACACACTATAAAGAGCACCACACTACACACTATAAAGAGCACACTACACACTATAAAGAGCACCACACTACACACTATAAAGAGCACACTACACACTATAAAGAGCACCACACTACACACTATAAAGAGCACACTACACACTATAAAGAGCACCACACTACACACTATAAAGAGCACCACACTATAAAGAGCACACTACACACTATAAAGACCACACTACACACTATAAATACCACACTACACACTATAAAGAGCACCACACTATAAAGAGCACCACACTATAAAGACCACCACACTATAAAGAGCACCACACTATAAAGAGCACCACACTATAAAGAGCACCACACTATAAAGAGCACCACACTATAAAGAGCACCACACTATAAAGATCACCACACTATAAAGACCACCACACTATAAAGAGCACCACACTATAAAGAGCACCACACTATAAAGACCACCACACTATAAAGAGCACCACACTATAAAGAGCACCACACTACACACTATAAAGAGCACCACACTACACACTATAAAGACCACCACACTATAAAGACCACACTATAAAGAGCACCACACTATAAAGAGCACCACACTATAAAGAGCATCACACTATAAAGACCACACTACACACTATAAAGAGCACCACACTATAAAGATCACCACACTATAAAGACCACCACACTATAAAGACCACACTACACACTATAAAGACCACCACACTATAAAGACCACACTATAAAGAACACACTACACACTATAAAGACCACCACACTATAAAGATCACCACACTATAAAGACCACCACACTATAAAGACCACACTACACACTATAAAGAGCACCACACTATAAAGACCACACTATAAAGAGCACACTACACACTATAAAGACCACCACACTATAAAGACCACACTATAAAGAGCACCACACTATAAAGATCACCACACTACACACTATAAAGAGCACCACACTATAAAGAGCACCACACTACACACTATAAAGACCACACTACAGACTATAAAGAGCACCACACTACACACTATAAAGAGCACACTACACACTATAAAGAGCACCACACTATAAAGAGCACACTACACACTATAAAGAGCACCACACTACACACTATAAAGAGCACACTACACACTATAAAGAGCACCACACTACACACTATAAAGAGCACACTACACACTATAAAGAGCACCACACTACACACTATAAAGAGGCACACTACACACTATAAAGACCACCACACTATAAAGATCACCACACTATAAAGACCACACTACACACTATAAAGACCACCACACTATAAAGACCACACTACACACTATAAAGACCACCACACTATAAAGACCACACTACACACTATAAAGACCACCACACTATAAAGACCACACTACACACTATAAAGAGCACCACACTATAAAGACCACACTATAAAGAGCACACTACACACTATAAAGATCACCACACTATAAAGAGCAACACACTATAAAGAGCACCACACTATAAAGAGCACCACACTATAAAGAGCATCACACCATAAAGACCACCACACTATAAAGATCACCACACTATAAAGATCACCACACTATAAAGACCACACTATAAAGAGCACCACACTATAAAGAGCACACTACACACTATAAAGACCACCACACTATAAAGATCACACTACACACTATAAAGACCACCACACTATAAAGATCACCACACTATAAAGAGCACCACACTATAAAGAGCACCACACTATAAAGAGCACACTACACACTATAAAGACCACCACACTATAAAGATCACCACACTATAAAGACCACCACACTATAAAGAGCACCACACTACACACTATAAAGAGCACCACACTACACACTATAAAGAGCACACTACACACTATAAAGACCACCACACTATAAAGACCACACTACAAAGAGCACCACACTATAAAGATCACCACACTACACACTATAAAGAGCACCATACTATAAAGAGCACCACACTATAAAGAGCACCACACTACACACTATAAAGAGCACCACACTACACACTATAAAGAGCACCACACTACACACTATAAAGAGCACCACACTACACACTATAAATAGCACCACACTACACACTATAAAGAGCACACTACACACTATAAAGAGCACCACACTACACACTATAAAGAGCACCACACTACACACTATAAAGAGCACACTACACACTAAAAAGAGCACCACACTGCACACTATAAAGAGCACACCACACACTATAAAGAGCACCACACTACACACTATAAAGAGCACACTACACACTATAAAGAGCACCACACTACACACTATAAAGAGCACACTACACACTATAAAGATCACCACACTATGAAGACCACACTACACACTATAAAGAGCACACTACACACTATAAAGAGCACCACACTGCACACTATAAAGAGCACACTACACACTATAAAGAGCACCACACTACACACTATAAAGAGCACACTACACACTATAAAGATCACCACACTATAAAGACCACACTACACACTATAAAGACCACCACACTATAAAGACCACACTACACACTATAAAGACCACCACACTATAAAGACCACACTACACACTATAAAGACCACCACACTATAAAGACCACACTACACACTATAAAGAGCACCACACTATAAAGACCACACTATAAAGAGCACACTACACACTATAAAGAGCACCACACTATAAAGAGCAACACACTATAAAGAGCACCACACTATAAAGAGCACCACACTATAAAGAGCATCACACCATAAAGACCACCACACCATAAAGACCACCACACCATAAAGAGCACCACACTATAAAGATCACCACACTATAAAGACCACACTATAAAGAGCACCACACTATAAAGAGCACCACACTATAAAGAGCACACTACACACTATAAAGAGCACCACACTATAAAGAGCACACTACACACTATAAAGACCACCACACTATAAAGAGCACCACACTATAAAGAGCACACTACACACTATAAAGAGCACCACACTATAAAGAGCACACTACACACTATAAAGATCACCACACTATAAAGAGCACCACACTATAAAGAGCATCACACTATAAAGAGCACCACACTATAAAGAGCACCACACTATAAAGAGCACACTACACACTATAAAGATCACCACACTATAAAGAGCACCACAATTATAAAGAGCATCTAATTATAAAGAGCACTAACACTATAAAGAGCACCACACTATAAAGAGCACCACACTATAAAGAGCACACTATAAAGACCACACTACACACTATAAAAGAGCAACACACTATAAAGATCACCACACTATAAAGAGCACCACACTATAAAGAGCAACACACTATAAAGAGCACCACACTATAAAGAGCACCACACTATAAAGATCACCACACTATAAAGACTACCACACTATAAAGAGCACCACACTACACACTATAAAGAGCACCACACTACACACTATAAAGACCACCACACTATAAAGAGCACCACACTTATAAAGAGCACCACACTATAAAAGAGCACCACACTACACACTATAAAGAGCACCACACTACACACTATAAAGAGCACACTACACACTATAAAGAGCACCACACTACACACTATAAAGAGCACACTACACACTATAAAAGAGCACCACACTACACACTATAAAGAGCACACTACACACTATAAAGAGCACCACACTACACACTATAAAGAGCACCACACTATAAAGAGCACACTACACACTATAAAGACCACACTACACACTATAAATACCACACTACACACTATAAAGAGCACCACACTATAAAGAGCACCACACTATAAAGACCACCACACTATAAAGAGCACCACACTATAAAGAGCACCACACTATAAAGAGCACCACACTATAAAGAGCACCACACTATAAAGAGTACCACACTATAAAGAGCATCACACTATAAAGACCACACTACACACTATAAAGAGCACCACACTATAAAGATCACCACACTATAAAGACCCCCACACTATAAAGACCACACTACACACTATAAAAGACCACCACACTATAAAGACCACACTATAAAGAACACACTACACACTATAAAGACCACCACACTATAAAGATCACCACACTATAAAGACCACCACACTATAAAGACCACACTACACACTATAAAGAGCACCACACTATAAAGACCACACTATAAAGAGCACACTACACACTATAAAGACCACCACACTATAAAGACCACACTATAAAGAGCACCACACTATAAAGATCACCACACTACACACTATAAAGAGCACCACACTATAAAGACAATCACACTATAAAGAGCACCACACTACACACTATAAAGAGCACCACACTACACACTATAAAGAGCACCACACTACACACTATAAAGAGCACCACACTACACACTATAAATAGCACCACACTACACACTATAAAGAGCACACTACACACTATAAAGAGCACCACACTACACACTATAAAGAGCACCACACTACACACTATAAAGAGAGCACACTACATGACCAAAAAGAGCACCACACTGCACACTATAAAGAGCACACTACACACTATAAAGAGCACCACACCACACACTATAAAGAGCACACTACACACTAGAAGTAAAGAGCACCACACTACACACTATAAAGAGCACACTACAATAATTGCTAAAGATCACCACACTATGAAGACCACACTACACACCATAAAGAGCACACTACACACTATAAAGAGCACCACATCACACTATAAAGAGCACACCACACACTATAAAGAGCACCACACTACACACTATAAAGAGTACACTACACACTATAAAGAGCACACTACACACTATAAAGATCACCACACTATAAAGACCACCACACTATAAAGATCACCACACTATAAATACCACACTACACACTATAAAGAGCACACTACACACTATAAAGAGCACCACACTATAAAGAACACACTACACACTATAAAGAGCACCACACTATAAAGACCACCACACTATAAAGAGCACCACACTATAAAGACCACCACACTATAAAGAGCACCACACTATAAAGAGCACCACACTATAAAGAACACACTACACACTATAAAGAGCACCACACTATAAAGAGCACCACAGTATAAAGAGCACCACACTATAAAGAGCATCACACTATAAAGAGCACCACACTATAAAGACCACACTATAAAGACCACACTATAAAGAGCACCACACTATAAAGACCACCACACTATAAAGACCACACTACACACTATAAAGACCACCACACTATAAAGACCACACTACACACTATAAAGACCACCACACTATAAAGACCACACTACACACTATAAAGAGCACCACACTATAAAGACCACACTATAAAGAGCACACTACACACTATAAAGATCACCACACTATAAAGAGCAACACACTATAAAGAGCACCACACTATAAAGAGCACCACACTATAAAGAGCATCACACCATAAAGACCACCACACTATAAAGATCACCACACTATAAAGATCACCACACTATAAAGACCACACTATAAAGAGCACCACACTATAAAGAGCACACTACACACTATAAAGACCACCACACTATAAAGATCACACTACACACTATAAAGACCACCACACTATAAAGATCACCACACTATAAAGACCACCACACTATAAAGGGCACCACACTATAAAGAGCACCACACTATAAAGAGCACATACACACTATAAAGACCACCACACTATAAAGATCACCACACTATAAAAGACCACCACACTATAAAGAGCACCACACTACACACTATAAAGAGCACCACACTACACACTATAAAAGAGCACATTACACACTATAAAAGACCACCACACTATAAAGACCACACTATAAAGAGCACCACACTATAAAGATCACCACACTACACACTATAAAGAGCACCACACTATAAAGAGCACCACACTATAAAGAGCACCACACTACACACTATAAAGAGCACCACACTACACACTATAAAGAGCACCACACTACACACTATAAAGAGCACCACACTATAAAGACCACACTATAAAGAACACACTACACACTATAAAGATCACCACACTATAAAGAGCAACACACTATAAAGAGCACCACACTATAAAGAGCACCACACTATAAAGAGCATCACACCATAAAGACCACCACACTATAAAGATCACCACACTATAAAGATCACCACACTATAAAGACCACACTATAAAGAGCACCACACTATAAAGAGCACACTACACACTATAAAGACCACCACACTATAAAGATCACACTACACACTATAAAGACCACCACACTATAAAGATCACCACACTATAAAGACCACCACACTATAAAGAGCACCACACTATAAAGAGCACCACACTATAAAGAGCACACTACACACTATAAAGACCACCACACTATAAAGATCACCACACTATAAAGACCACCACACTATAAAGAGCACCACACTACACACTATAAAGAGCACCACACTACACACTATAAAGAGCACACTACACACTATAAAGACCACCACACTATAAAGACCACACTATAAAGAGCACCACACTATAAAGATCACCACACTACACACTATAAAGAGCACCACACTATAAAGAGCACCACACTATAAAGAGCACCACACTACACACTATAAAGAGCACCACATCACACACTATAAAGAGCACCACACTACACACTATAAAGAGCACCACACTACACACTATAAATAGCACCACACTACACACTATAAAGAGCACTACACACTATAAAGAGCACCACACTACACACTATAAAGAGCACCTACACACTATAAAGAGCACACTACACATAAGGCTACACTTTACTATAAAGAGCACACTACACACTATAGAAAGCACCACACTGCACACTATAAAGGCTTTACACACACCATAAAAACTGCCACACTACACATATAAAACACCACTACACACTATAAAGATCACCACACTGTGAAGACCTACACTATAAGAGCACACTACACACTATAAAAAATATATATTTTATATAAGAGCACACTACACACTATAAAGAGCACCACACTACACACTATAAAGAGCACACTACACTATAAAGAGCACCACACTACACACTATAAAGAGGCACACTACACACTATAAAGATCACCACACTATAAAGATCACCACACTATAAAGACCACACTACAGACTATAAAGACCACCACACTATAAAGACCACACTACACTATAAAGACCACCACACTATAAAGACCACACTACACACTATAAAGACCACCACACTATAAAGACCACACTACTATAAAGAGCACCACACTATAAAGACCACACTATAAAGAGCACACTACACACTATAAAGAGCACCACACTATAAAGAGCAACACACTATAAAGAGCACCACACTATAAAGCAGCATCACACTATAAAGAGCATCACACCATAAAGACCACCACACCATAAAGAGCACCACACTATAAAGATCACCACACTATAAAGACCACACTATAAAGAGCACCACACTATAAAGAGCACACTACACACTATAAAGAGCACCACACTATAAAGATCACACTACACACTATAAAGACCACCACACTATAAAGATCACACACTATAAAGACCACCACACTATAAAGAGCACCACACTATAAAGAGGCACCACACTATAAAGATCACCACACTATAAAGACCACCACACTATAAAGATCACCACACTATAAAGACCACCACACTATAAAGAGCACCACACTACACACTATAAAGACCACACACACTATAAAGAGCACACTACACACTATAAAGACCACCACACTATAAAGACCACACTATAAAGAGCACCACACTATAAAGATCACCACACTACACACTATAAAGAGCACCACACTATAAAGAGCACCACACTATAAAGAGCACCACACTACACACTATAAAGAGCACCACACTACACACTATAAAGAGCACCACACTACACACTATAAAGAGCACCACACTACACACTATAAATAGCACCACACTATAAAGAGCACACTACACACTATAAAGAGCACCACACTACACACTATAAAGAGCACCACACTACACACTATAAAGAGCACACTACACACTAAAAAGAGCACCACACTGCACACTATAAAGAGCACTACACTATAAAGAGCACCACACTACACACTATAAAGAGCACACTACACACTATAAAGAGCACCACACTACACACTATAAAGAGCACACTACACACTATAAAGATCACCACACTATGAAGACCACACTACACACTATAAAGAGCACACTACACACTATAAAGAGCACCACACTGCACACTATAAAGAGCACACTACACACTATAAAGAGCACCACACTACACACTATAAAGAGCACACTATAAAAGAGCACACTACACACTATAAAGAGCACCACACTATAATCACACTATAAAGATCACCACACTACCACACTACACACTATAAAGATCACACACACACTATAAAGAGCACCACACTATAAAGAACACACTACACACTATAAAGAGCACCACACTATAAAGACACACTATAAAGAGAGCACCACACTATAAAGACCACCACACTATAAAGAGCACACTAAAGAGCACCACACTATAAAGAACACACTACACACTATAAAGAGCACCACACTATAAAGAGCACCACAGTATAAAGAGCACACACTATAAAGAGCATCACACTATAAAGAGCACCACACTATAAAGACACTATAAAGACACCACACTATAAAGAGCACCACACTATAAAGACCACCCACACTATAAAGAGCACACACTATAAAGAGCACCACACTATAAAGAACACACTAACACTATAAAGACCACCGCACTATAAAGAGCACCACACTATAAAGAGCACCACACTATAAAGAGCACACACTAAAAGAGCACCACACTATAAAGACTACACTATAAAGACCACACTATAAAGAGCACCACACTATAAAGAGCACCACACTATAAAGAGCACCACACTATAAAGAGCACACTACACACTATAAAGAGCACCACACTATAAAGATCACCACACTATAAAGACCACCACACTATAAAGAGCACCACCACACTATAAAGAGACCACCACACTATAAAGAGCACCACACTATAAAGAGCACCACTACACACTATAAAGAGCACCCACACTATAAAGATCACCACACACACACTATAAAGAGCACCACACTATAAAGAGCACCACACACTATAAAGAGCACTCACACTACACACTATAAAGATCACTACACTATAAAGACACTACACACTATAAAGACCACACTACACACTATAAAGACCACCACACTATAAAGAGCACACTACACACTATAAAGAGCACCACACTATAAAGAGCACACTACACTATAAAGACCACACTACACACTATAAAGAGCACCACACTATAAAGAAGACCACCACACTATAAAGAGCACCTACACACTATAAAGAGCACCACACACTATAAAGAGCACACTACACACTATAAAGAGCACCACACCATAAAAAGCACCACACTATAAAGATCACACTACACTATAAAGACCACCTATAAAGAGGCACACTATAAAGAGCACCACACTATAAAGACCACCACACTATAAAGATCACACTACACACTATAAAGACCACCACACTATAAAGATCACCACACTATAAAGAGCACCACACTATAAAGAGCACCACACTATAAAGAGCACCACACTATAAAGAGCACACTACACACTATAAAGACCACCACACTATAAAGATCACCACACTATAAAGACCACCACACTATAAAGAGCACCACACTACACACTATAAAGAGCACCACACTACACACTATAAAGGAGCACACTACACACTATAAAGACCACCACACTATAAAGACCAATAAAGAGCACCACACTATAAAGATCACCACACTACACACTATAAAGAGCACCACACTATAAAGAGCACCACACTATAAAGAGCACCACACACACTATAAAGAGCACCACACTACACACTATAAAGAGCACCACACTACACACTAAAAGAGCACCACACTACACACTATAAAGAGCACACTACACACTAAAAAGAGCACCACACTGCACACTATAAAGAGTACACTACACACTATAAAGAGCACCACACTACACACTATAAAGACACACTACACACTATAAGCACCACACTATATAAAGAGCACACACTACACACTATAAAGATCACCACACTATGAAGACCACACTACACACTATAAAGAGCACACTACACACTATAAAGAGCACCACACTGCACACTATAAAGAGCACACCACACACTATAAAGAGCACCACACTACACACTATAAAGAGCACACTACACACTATAAAGAGCACACTACACACTATAAGATCACCACACTATAAAGATCACCACACTATAAAGATCACCACACTATAAATACCACACTACACACTATAAAGAGTACACTACACACTATAAAGAGCACCACACTATAAAGAACACATACACACTATAAAGAGCACCACACTATAAAGACCACCACACTATAAAGAGCACCACACTATAAAGACCACCACACTATAAAGCACCACACTATAAAGACCACCACACTATAAAGAGCACCACACTATAAAGAGCACCACACTATAAAGAACACACTACACACTATAAAGAGCACCACACTATAAAGAGCACCACAGTATAAAGAGCACCACACTATAAAGAGCATCACACTATAAAGAGCACCACACTATAAAGACCACACTATAAAGACCACACTATAAAGAGCAGCACACTATAAAGACCACCACACTATAAAGAGCACCACACTATAAAGAGCACCACACTATAAAGAACACACTACACACTATAAAGAGCACCACACTATAAAGAGCACCACAGTATAAAGAGCACCACACTATAAAGAGCATCACACTATAAAGAGCACCACACTATAAAGACCACACTATAAAGACCACACTATAAAGAGCACCACACTATAAAGAGCACCACACTATAAAGAGCACCACACTAAAAGACCACACACTATAAAGACCACCACACTATAAAGATCACCACACTATAAAGACCACCACACTATAAAGAGCACCACACTACACACTAAAGAGCACACACTACACACTATAAAGAGCCACTACACACTATAAAGATCACCACACTATAAAGACCACACTATAAAGAGCACACACTATAAAGATCACCACACTACACACTATAAAGAGCACCACACTATAAAGAGACACACTATAAAGAGACCACACTACACACTATAAAGAGCACCACACTACACACTATAAAGAGCACCACACTACACACTATAAAGAGCACCACACTACACACTATAAAGCACCACACTACACACTATAAAGAGCACCTACACACTATAAAGAGCACCACACTACACACTATAAAGAGCACCACACTATAAAGAGCACACTACACACTAAAAGAGCACCACACACTATAAAGAGCACACTACACACTATAAAGAGCACCACACACACACTAAAGATCACCTACACTATAAAGAGCACCACACTACACACTATAAAGAGCACCACACTATAAAGATCACCACACTATGAAGACCACACTACACACTATAAAGAGCACACTACACACTATAAAGAGCACCACACTGCACACTATAAAGAGCACACTACACACTATAAAGAGCACCACACTACACACTATAAAGAGCACACTACACACTATAAAGAGCACCACACTACACACTATAAAGAGGCAACACACACTATAAAGATCACCACACTATAAAGATCACCACTATAAAGACCACACTACACACTATAAAGAGCACTACACACTATAAAGAGCACCACACTATAAAGAACACACTACACACTATAAAGATCACCACACTATAAAGACCACCACACTATAAAGAGCACCACACTATAAAGACCACCACACTATAAAGAGTACACACTATAAAGAGCACCACACTATAAAGAACACACTACACTATAAAGAGCACCACACTATAAAGAGCACCACAGTATAAAGAGCACCACACTATAAAGACCATCACACTATAAAGAGCACCACACTATAAAGACCACACTATAAAGACCACACTATAAAGAGCACCACACTATAAAGACCACCACACTATAAAGAGCACCCACACTATAAAGAGCACCACACTATAAAGAACACACTACACACTATAAAGAGCACCACACTATAAAGAGCACCACAGTATAAAGAGCACCACACTATAAAGAGCATCACACTATAAAGAGCACCACACTATAAAGACCACACTATAAAGACCACACTATAAAGAGCACCACACTATAAAGAGCACCACACTATAAAGAGCACCACACTATAAAGAGCACACTACACACTATAAAGACCACCACACTATAAAGATCACCACACTATAAAGACCACCACACTATAAAGAGCACCACACTACACACTATAAAGATCACCACACTATAAAGACCACACTACACACTATAAAGACCACACTACACACTATAAAGACCACCACACTATAAAGAGCACCACACTATAAAGAGCACCGCACTATAAAGAGCACCACACTATAAAGACTCACCACACTATAAAGAGCACCACACTATAAAGACCACCACACTATAAAGAGCACCACACTATAAAGACCACCACACTATAAAGACACCACACTACACACTATAAAGAGCATCACTATAAAGACCACCACACTATAAAGAGCACCACACTATAAAGAGCACACTATAAAGACCACACTACACACTATAAAGAGAAACACACTGTAAAGATCACCACACTATAAAGAGCACCACACTATAAAGAGCAACACACTATAAAGAGCACCACACTATAAAGAGCACCACACTATAAAGATCACCACACTATAAAGACCACCACACTATAAAGGGCACCACACTACACACTATAAAGAGCACCACACTACACACTATAAAGACCACCACAATATAAAGAGCACCACACTATAAAGAGCACCGCACTATAAAGAGCACCACACTACACACTATAAAGAGCACCACACTACACACTATAAAGAGCACACTACACACTAAAAGAGCACCACACTGCACACTATAAAGAGCACACTACACACTATAAAGAGCACCACACTACACACTGTAAAGAGCACACTACACACTATAAAGAGCACCACACTACACACTATAAAGAGCACACTACACACTATAAAGATCACCACACTATGAAGACCACACTACCACACTATAAAGGGCACACTACACACTATAAAGAGCATCACACTGCACTATAAAGGGCACACCACACTATAAAGAGCACCACACTACACACTATAAAGAGCACACTACACACTATAAAGGGCACACTACACTATAAAGATCACACACTATAAAGATCACCACACTATGAGATCACCACTATAAATACCACACTACACACTATAAAGAGCACACTACACACTATAAAGAGCACCACACTATAAAGAACACACTACACACTATAAAGAGCACCACACTATAAAGAGCACCACTATAAAGACCACCACACTATAAAGAGCACCACACTATAAAGAACACACTACACACTATAAAGAGCACTCACACTATAAAGAGCACCACAGTATAAAGAGCACCACACTATAAAGAGCATCACACTATAAAGGGCACCACACTATAAAGACCACGCTAGCAAGACCACACTATAAAGAGCACCACACTATAAAGACCACCACACTAAAGAGCACCACACTATGGGGCACCACACTATAAAGGACACACTACACACTATAAAGAGCACCACACTATAAAGAGCACCACAGTATAAAGGGCACCACACTATAAAGAGCATCACACTATAAAAGAGCACCACACTATAAAGAGCACACTACACACTATAAAGACCACCACACTATAAAGATCACCACTATAAAGACCACCACACTATAAAGAGCACCACACTACACACTATAAAGAGCACCACACTACACACTATAAAGAGCACACTACACACTATAAAGACCACCACACTATAAAGACCACACTACTAAAGAGCACCACACTATAAAGATCACCACACTACACACTAAAAGAGCACCACACTATAAAGAGCACCACACTATAAAGAGCACCACACTACACACTATAAAGAGCACCACTACTAGACACACTATAAAGAGCACCACACTATAAAGACCTACACACTATAAAGAGTAAAGATCACACTACACACTATAAATAGCACCACACTACACACTATAAAGAGCACACTACACACTATAAAGAGCACCACACTACACACTATAAAGAGGCACCACACTACACACTATAAAGAGCACACTACACACTCCGTGCAGCACCACACTGCACACTATAAAGGACCACACACTATAAAGAGCACCACACTACACACTATAAAGAGCACACTACACACTATAAAGAGCACCACACTACACACTATAAAGAGCACACTACACACTATAAAGATCACCACACTATGAAGACCACACTACACACTATAAAGAGCACACTACACACTATAAAGAGCACCACACTGCACACTATAAAGAGCACACTACACACTATAAAGAGCACCACACTACACACTATAAAGAGCACACTACACACTATAAAGAGCACCACACTACACACTATAAAGAGGCACACTACACACTATAAAGATCACCACACTATAAAGATCACCACACTATAAAGACCACACTACAGACTATAAAGACCACCACACTATAAAGACCACACTACACACTATAAAGACCACCACACTATAAAGACCACACTACACACTATAAAGACCACCACACTATAAAGACCACACTACACACTATAAAGAGCACCACACTATAAAGACCACACTATAAAGAGCACACTACACACTATAAAGAGCACCACACTATAAAGAGCAACACACTATAAAGAGCACCACACTATAAAGAGCACCACATTTATAAAGAGCATCACACCATAAAGACCACCACACCATAAAGACCACCACACCATAAAGAGCACCACACTATAAAAGATCACCAAACTATAAAGACCACACTATAAAGAGCACCACACTATAAAGAGCACACTACACACTATAAAGACCACCACACTATAAAGATCACACTACACACTATAAAGACCACCACACTATAAAGATCACCACACTATAAAGACCACTCACACTATAAAGAGCACCACACTATAAAGAGCACCACACTATAAAGAGCACACTACACACTATAAAGACCACCACACACTATAAAGATCACCACACTATAAAGACCACCGCACTATAAAGAGCACCACACTACACACTATAAAGAGCACCACACTACACACTATAAAGAGCACACTACACACTATAAAGACACCACACTATAAAGACCACACTATAAAGAGCACCACACTATAAAGATCACCACACTACACACTATAAAGAGCACCACACTATAAAGAGCACCACACTATAAAGAGCACCACACTACACACTATAAAGAGCACCACACTACACACTATAAAGAGCACCACACTACACACTATAAAGAGCACCACACTACACACTATAAATAGCACCACACTACACACTATAAAGAGTACACTACACACTATAAAGAGCACCACACTACACACTATAAAGAGCACCACACTACACACTATAAAGAGCACACTACACACTAAAAAGAGCACCACACTGCACACTATAAAGAGTACACTACACACTATAAAGAGCACTACACTACACACTATAAAAGAGCACACTACACACTATAAAGAGTACCACACTACACTATAAAGAGCACACTACACACTATAAAGATCACCACACTATGAAGACCACACTACACACTATAAAGAGCACACTACACACTATAAAGAGCACCACACTGCACACTATAAAGAGCACACTACACACTATAAAGAGCACACTACACACTATAAAGAGCACACTACACACTATAAAGAGCACACTACACACTATAAAGAGCACACTACAACCTATAAAGATCACCACACTATAAAGATCACCACACTATAAAGATCACCACACTATAAATACCACACTACACACTATAAAGAGCACACTACACACTATAAAGAGCACCACACTATAAAGAACACACTACACACTATAAAGAGCACCACACTATAAAGACCACCACACTATAAAGAGCACCACACTATAAAGACCACCACACTATAAAGAGCGCCACACTATAAAGAGCACCACACTATAAAGAGCACCACACTATAAAGAGCATCACACTGTAAAGAGCACCACACTATAAAGACCACACTATAAAGACCACCACACTATAAAGAGCACCACACTATAAAGAGCACCACACTATAAAGAGCCCCACGCACTAAAAAGACCACACTACACACTATAAAGAGCATCACACTATAAAGAGCACACTACACACTATAAAGAGCACCACACTACACACTATAAAGATCACCACACTATAAAGATCACCACACTATAAAGACCACACTACACACTATAAAGACCACCACACTATAAAGACCACACTACACACTATAAAGACCACCACACTATAAAGATCCACCACACTATAAATACCACACTACACACTATAAAGACCACCACACTATAAAGACCACACTACACACTATAAAAGAGCACCACACTATAAAGAGCACCACACTATAAAGAGCACACTACACACTATAAAGAGCACCACACTATAAAGAGCACACACACACTATAAAGATCACCACACTATAAAGAGCACCACACTATAAAGAGCACCACACTATAAAGAGCATCACACTATAAAGACCGCCACCACACTATAAAGACCACCACACTATAAAGAGTACCACACTATAAAGAGCACCACACTATAAAGAGCACACTACACACTATAAAGGCACCACACTATAAAGATCACCACACTATAAAGACCACCACTACACTATAAAGACCACACTACACACTATAAAGACCACCACACTATAAAGGGCACCACACTATAAAGATCACCACACTATAAAGAGGACCACACTATAAAGAGCACCACACTATAAAGACCACCACACTATAAAGACACCACACTATAAAGACCACCTCACACTATAAAGAGCACCACACTATAAAGACCACCACACTATAAAGAGCACCACACTACACACTATAAAGAGCATCACACTATAAAGACCACCACACTATAAAGAGCACCACACTATAAAGACCACACTACACACTATAAAGAGCATCACACTATAAAGACCACCACACTATAAAGAGCACCACACTATAAAGAGCACACTATAAAGACCACACTACACACTATAAAGAGCAACACACTATAAAGATCACCACACTATAAAGAGAGCACCACACTATAAAGAGCAACACACTATAAAGAGCACCACACCTATAAAGAGCACCACACTATAAAGATCACCCACACTATAAAGACCACCACACTATAAAGAGCACCACACTACACACTATAAAGAGCACCACACTACACACTATAAAGACCACCACACTATAAAGAGCACCACACTATAAAGAGCACCACACTATAAAGAGCACCACACTACACACTATAAAAGAGCACCACACTACACACTATAAAGAGCACACTACACACTATAAAGAGCACCACACTACACACTATAAAGAGCACACACTACACACTATAAAGAGCACCACACTACACACTATAAAGAGCACACTACACACTAAAAAGAGCACCACACTACACACTATAAAGAGCACCACACTATAAAGAGCACACTACACACTATAAAGACCACACTACACACTATAAATACCACACTACACACTATAAAGAGCACCACACTATAAAGAGCACCACACTATAAAGACTCACCACACTATAAAGAGCACCACACTATAAAGAGCACCACACTATAAAGAGCACCACACTATAAAGAGCACCACACTATAAAGAGCCCCACACTAAAAGACCACACACACTATAAAGAGCATCACACTATAAAGAGCACACTACACACTATAAAGAGCACCACACTACACACTATAAAGATCACCACACTATAAAGATTCTCTACCACACTATAAAGACCACACTACACACACTATAAAGGACCACCACACTATAAAGACCACACACACACTATAAAGACCACCACACTATAAAGACCACCACACTATAAATACCACACTACACACTATAAAGACCACTCACACTATAAAGACCACACTACACACTATAAAGACCACTACACTATAAAGAGCACCACCACTATAAAGAGTACACTACACACTATAAAGAGCACCACACTATAAAGAGCACACTACACACTATAAAGATCACCACACTATAAAGAGCAACACTATAAAGAGCACCACACTAAAAGAGCATCACACTATAAAGACCACCACACTATAAAGACCACCACACTATAAAGAGCACCACACTATAAAGAGCACCACACTATAAAGAGCACACTACACACTATAAAGAGCACCACACTATAAAGATCACCACACTATAAAGACCACACTACACACTATAAAGACCACACTACACACTATAAAGACCACCACACTATAAAGAGCACCACACTATAAAGAGCACCACACTATAAAGAGCACCACACTATAAAGACCACCACACTATAAAGAGCACCACACTATAAAGACCACCACACTATAAAGAGCACCACACTATAAAGACCACCACACTATAAAGAGCACCACACTACACACTATAAAGAGCATCACACTATAAAGACCACCACACTATAAAGAGCACCACACTATAAAGAGCACACTATAAAGACCACACTACACACTATAAAGAGCAACACACTATAAAGATCACCACACTATAAAGAGCACCACACTATAAAGAGCAACACACTATAAAGAGCACCACACTATAAAGAGCACCACACTATAAAGATCACCACACTATAAAGACCACCACACTATAAAGAGCACCACACTACACACTATAAAGAGCACCACACTACATCAACTATAAAGACCACCACAATATAAAGAGCACCACACTATAAAGAGCACCACACTATAAAGAGCACCACACTACACACTATAAAGAGCACCACACTACACACTATAAAGAGCACTACTACACACTATAAAGAGCAACCACACTACACACTATAAAGAGCACACTACACACTATAAAGAGCACCACACTACACACTATAAAGAGCACACTACACACTATAAAGAGCACCACACTACACACTATAAAGAGCACCACACTATAAAGAGCACACTACACACTATAAAGACCACACTACACACTATAAATACCACACTACACACTATAAAGAGCACCACACTATAAAAGAGCACCACACTATAAAGACTCACTCACACTATAAAGAGCACCACACTATAAAGAGCACCACACTATAAAGAGCACCACACTATAAAGAGCACCACACTATAAAGATCACCACACTATAAAGAGCACCACACTATAAAGACCACACTATAAAGAGCACACTACACACTATAAAGGGCATCACACTATAAAGAGCACCACACTACACACCACTATAAAGACCACCACACTATAAAAGACTCACACTATAAAGAGCACCACACTATAAAGAGCACCACACTATAAAGAGCATCACACTATAAAGACCACTCACACTATAAAGACCACCACACTATAAAGACCATCACACTATAAAGACCACACTATAAAGAGCACCACACTATAAAGAGCACCACACCTATAAAGAGCACCACACTATAAAGTCCACCACACTATAAAGACCACACTATAAAAGAGCACCACACTATAAAGAGCACCACACTATAAAGAGCACCACACTATAAAGACCACCACACTATAAAGACCACCACACTATAAAGACCATCACACTATAAAGACCAACACACTATAAAGAACACACTACACACTATAAAGACCACCACATCTATAAAGATCACCACACTATAAAGACCACCACACTATAAAGACCACACTACACACTATAAAGAGCACCACACTATTAAGACCACACTATAAAGAGCACACTACACACTATAAAGACCACCACACTATAAAGACCACACTATAAAGAGCACCACACTATAAAGATCACCACACTACACACTATAAAGAGCACCACACTATAAAGAGCACCACACTATAAAGAGCACACTACACACCTATAAAGAGCACCACACTACACACTATAAAGATCACCACACTACACACTATAAAGACCACACTACAGACTATAAAGAGCACCACACTACACACTATAAAGAGCACACTACAACACTATAAAGAGCACCACACTATAAAGAGCACACTACACAACTATAAAGAGCACCACACTACACACTATAAAGAGCACACTACACACTATAAAGAGCACCACACTACACACTATAAAGAGCACACTACACACTATAAAGAGCACCACACTACACACTATAAAGAGCACACTACACACTATAAAGAGCACCACACTACACACTATAAAGAGCACACTACACACTATAAAGAGCACCACACTACACACTATAAAGAGGCACACTACACACTATAAAGATCACCACACTATAAAGATCACCACACTATAAAGACCACACTACACACTATAAAGACCACCACACTATAAAGACCACACTACACACTATAAAGACCACCACACTATAAAGACCACACTACACACTATAAAGACCACCACACTATAAAGACCACACTACACACTATAAAGAGCACCACACTATAAAGATCTCACACTATAAAGAGCACACTACACACTATAAAGAGCACCACACTATAAAGAGCAACACACTATAAAGAGCACCACACTATAAAGAGCACCACACTATAAAGATCACCACACTATAAAGACCACACTTATAAAGAGTACCACACTATAAAGAGCACACACTACACACTATAAAGACACCACACTATAAGATCACTACTGTGAGACCACCACACTATAAGAGATCACCACACTATAAGATCACCACACTATAAAGGACCACACACACACTATAAAGGCACCACACTACACACTATAAAGAGACCACTACACACTATAAAGAGACCACCACACTATAAGAGACCTACACTATAAAGGCCACCCACACTATAAGACACACTACACACTGAGGGCACCACACTATAAAGGGACGCCACACTATAAAGGGCACACTACTACACACTATGAGGGCGCCACATAAACAGCTATAAGACGCCACACTAGCAAAGACGCACCACACTATCAAGGGTCACCACACTCTGAGACTATCACATGGACGCACTACACACTATAAAGGGCACACTACACATATGAAAATTCCTACACTATGAGACGCCATCTACGCACTATGAGACCTACACGCTTAAAGGGACCACCACACTACACACTATAAAGAGCACCACACTTTAAAGACCACACTACACACTATAAAGAGCACCACACTATAAAGAGCACACTACACACTATAAAGAGCACCACACTATAAAGAGCACCACACTACACACTATAAAGAGCACCACACTATAAAGACCACACTACACACTATAAAGAGCACCACACTATAAAGAGCACACTACACACTATAAAGAGCACCACACTATAAAGAGCACCACACTATAAAGACCACCACACTATAAAGAGCACCACACTACACACTATAAAGAGCACACTACACACTATAAAGAGCACACTACACACTATAAAGACCACACTACACACTATAAATACCACACTACACACTATAAAGAGCACACTACACACTATAAAGACCACACTACACACTATAAATACCACACTACACACTATAAAGAGCACCACACTATAAAGAGCACCACACTATAAAGAGCACCACACTACACACTATAAAGAGCACCACACTATAGGGAACTCCTACACACTATGAGAACCTGTAAAGATTTTCTACACATAACAAGGGGCACCACACAACAAAGGGCACACTACACATATAAGGCACCACTATAAAGACTTACTAAAGATACCCACTATAAGGAGCACACTACACTATAAAGACATACACACTATAAAGGCACTACTATAAGACCACCTTTGCCATTATACACTACACACCATGAGGCACACTACACACTATAAAGACCACTACTATAGAAGTGCCACTACACTATAAGGAGCACCACATAGGGGCACCACTATAAGGGGCACCACACACACACTATAAAGAGCACACACTGTAAGGGGCATCACTAGAACTACACTAAAGAGCACCACACACTACACACTATAAAGAGCACACTACACTATAAAGAGCACCACACACACTATGAGACACACCACTATAAAGGCCTGCACTACTACACACTATAAAGAGCAACACACTACACACTATAAAGACCACCACACTATAAAGATCACCACACTATAAAGACCACACTACACACTATAAAGACCACCACACTATAAAGACCACACTACACACTATAAAGACTACACTATGAGGGCACCCATAAAGACCACACTACACACCACCTATAAAGACCACCACACTATAAAGACCACACTACACACTATAAAGACCACCACACTATAAAGACCACACACACACTATGGGGGCTACACACTAAAGGCAACCCACACACTATAAGAGGACCACCACACTATGAGATCACCACATATGAGACCACACACACTAGCAAAGGACACCACACTAGCAAAGAGACCACACTGCACACTATGAGACCTGCACACTAGCAAAGACACCACACTACCACTATAAGGCACCACACTCCACACTATAAAGAGCACTACACACTATACCAAGAGACCACACTACACACTATAAAGAGCACTACACTATAAGACCACTACACACTATAAAAAGGGCACACACTATATAGTGGACTCGTGAGTGGGTTGCCACCACACTGTAAGGTTTCGGCACCTGATTGATCTCTGTAGGGCCTCTATGAGTGACCATAGAGTTCCATCAGAGTCACACTTGATCTCAGAGGACTAGTCCAATTGGTCCCTACACAACACAAGGCAACACTCCCCATTGGTTGTCCTGTCTCAGTCCAGTCTGATTCTGTTGTCTACCACTGACTGTACAGTGTTCTGTCTGTCTCAGTCCAGGTCTGTTTCTGATGTTGTTTACCACTGACTGTACAGTGTTCTGTCCTGTCTTAGTCCAGTCTAATTTCTGCTGTTGTCTACCACTGACTGTACAGTGTTCTGTCCTGTCTCAGTCAGGTCTGTTTCTGCTGTTGTCTACCACTGACTGTACAGTGTTCTGTCCTGTCTCCAGTCCAGTCTGTTGCTGTGTCTACCACTGACTGTACAGTGTTCTGTCCTGTCTCAGTCCAGTCTGATGTTGTCTACCACTGACTGTACAGTGTTCTGTCCTGTCTCAGTCCAGTCTGTTGTTGTCTACCACTGACTGTACAGTGTTCTGTCCTGTCTTAGTCCAGTCTGTTTCTGCTGTTGTCTACCACTGACTGTACAGTGTTCTGTCCTGTCTCAGTCAGGTCTGTTTCTGCTGTTGTCTACCACTGACTGTACAGTGTTCTGTCCTGTCTCAGTCCAGTCTGTTTCTGTTGTCTACCACTGACTGTACAGTGTTCTGTCCTGTCTCAGTCCAGTCTGATGTTGTCTACCACTGACTGTACAGTGTTCTGTCCTGTCTCAGTCCAGTCTGTTTCTGCTGTCTACCACTGACTGTACAGTGTTCTGTCCTGTCTCAGTCCCCTCTGTTTCTGATGTCTACCACTGACTGTACAGTGTTCTGTCCTGTCTCAGTCCAGTCTGATGTTGTCTACCACTGACTGTACAGTGTTCTGTCCTGTCTCAGTCAGGTCTGTTCTAGCTGTTGTCTAAAGACTGCTGTTGTCTAGTAACACTGACTGTACAGTGTTCTGTCCTGTCTCAGCCAGTCTGATGTTGTCTACCAATGACTGTGGACAGTGTTCTGTCTGTCCGGTCCAATCTGTTTCTGATGTTGTCTACCACTGATGTATGATTGTTCTGTGATGTCTCAGTCAGTCTGATGTTGATGTATGACTGTACAGTGTTCTGTGATGTCTCAGTCAGTCTGATGTTGTCTGTGATGTATGATTGTTCCTGTCCTGTCTCAGTCAGGTCTGTTTCTGCTGTATGATGAATTACTGACTGTACAGTGTTCTGTGATGTCTGATTGTGATGTATGATTGTGATGTATGATTGTGATCTGTAGTTGTGATGTATGATTATGATGTATGGTGTGATGTATGATTGTGATGTATGATGTATGATGTATGATTGTGATGTATGATTGTGATGTATGATTGTGATGTATGATTGTGATGTATGATTGTGATGTATGATTATGATGTATGATTGTGATGTATGATTGTGATGTATGATTGTGATGTATGATTATGATGTATGATGAATTATTGTGATGTATGATTGTGATGTATGATTGTGATGTATGATTGTGATGTATGATTGTGATGTATGATTGTGATGTATGATTGTGATGTATGATGTATGATGTATGATTGTGATGTATGATTGTGATGTATGATTGTGATGTATGATTGTGATGTATGATTATGATGTATGATGTATGATTGTGATGTATGATTGTGATGTATGATTGTGATGTATGATGATGATGTATGATTATGATGTATCCAGGCACTTGTACTATTCTGTATGATTACTGCAACCGCTGTTGGCTGGGCTCTCTGCCTGTGCCATTAAACCCCTACAACTCATCCAGAACGCCGCAGTCCGCCTGGTGTTCAACCTTCCCAAGTTCTCTCACGCCACCCATTCCTCCGCTCTTCCACTGGCTTCCAGTTGAAGCTCGTATCCGCTACAAGACCATGGTGCTTGCCTACGGAGCTGTGAGGGGAACGGCACTCAGTACCTCCAGGCTCTGATCAGGCCCTACACCCAAACAAGGGCACTGCGTTCATCCACCTCTGGCCTGCTCGCCTCCCTACCACTGAGGAAGTACAGTTCCCGCTCAGCCCAGTCAAAACTGTTCGCTGCTCTGGCCCCCAATGGTGGAACAAACTCCTCACGACGCCAGGACAGCGGAGTCAATCACCACTCGGAGACACCTGAAACCCCACCTCTTTGGAATACCTAGGATAGGATAAAGTAATCCTTCTCACCCCCTTAAAAGACTTAGATGCACTATTGTAAAGTGGCTGTTCCACTGATGTCATAAGGTGAGATCAATTTGTATTATTCTCTATGAAATAAGGAAGTCATTGTCTGCTATGAAATGAAGAAATTGTATTAATCTCTGAAGGAGTCATTTATTATTCTCTAGGAAATGAAGGAAGTCATTGTATTATTCACCGTATGAAATAGAAGGAAGTCATTGTATTATTCTGTATGAAATAGAAGGAAGTCATTGTATTATTCTCTAGAAATAGAAGGAAGTCATTGTATTATTCTCTAAATAGAAATCATTGCATTAATCCTTAGGAAGTCATTGTATTATTCTGTAGAAATAGAAGGAAGTCATTGTATTATTTCTCTGTATGAAATAGAAGGAAGTCATTGTATTATTCTCTATGAAATAGAAGGAAGTCAATGTATTATTCTCTGAGAAGGAAGTCATTGTATTATTCTGTAGAAATAGAAGGAAGTCATTGTACCATTCTCTATGAAATAGAAGGAAGTCATTTGTATTATTCTCTATGATATGAAGGAAGTCATTGTATTATTCTCTAGAAATAGAAGGAAGTCATTGTATTATTCTCTAGAAATAGAAGGAAGTCATTGTATTATTCTGTATGAAATAGAAGGAAGTCATTGTATTATTCTCTATGATACTCAGATAGGGAACACAGCATTACACAATGGATATGTGTTCACAGACG
>NW_027039172.1:0-17544 GCF_034236695.1 Oncorhynchus nerka | reverse complement strand
GTCATTTAGCAGACGCTCTTATCCAGAGCGACTTACAAATTGGTGCATTCACCTTATGACATCCAGTGGAACAGCCACTTTACAATAGTGCATCTAAATCTTTTAAGGGGGGTGAGAGGGATTACTTTATCCTATCCTAGGTATTCCTTAAAGAGGTGGGGTTTCAGGTGTCTCCGGAAGGTGGTGATTGACTCCGCTGTCCTGGCGTCGTGAGGGAGTTTGTTCCACCATTGGGGGGCCAGAGCAGCGAACAGTTTTGACTGGGCTGAGCGGGAACTGTACTTCCTCAGTGGTAGGGAGGCGAGCGGGCCAGAGGTGGATGAACGCAGTGCCCTTGTTTGGGTGTAGGGCCTGATCAGAGCCTGGAGGTACTGAGGTGCCGTTCCCCTCACAGCTCCGTAGGCAAGCACCATGGTCTTGTAGCGGATGCGAGCTTCAACTGGAAGCCAGTGGAGAGAGCGGAGGAGCGGGGTGACGTGAGAGAACTTGGGAAGGTTGAACACCAGACGGGCTGCGGCGTTCTGGATGAGTTGTAGGGGTTTAATGGCACAGGCAGGGAGCCCAGCCAACAGCGAGTTGCAGTAATCCAGACGGGAGATGACAAGTGCCTGGATTAGGACCTGCGCCGCTTCCTGTAGAACGAAGTCATTGTACTATTCAATGACTTCCTTCTATTTCATACAGAATAGTACAATGACTTCCTTCTATTTCTAGAGAATAATACAATGACTTCCTTCTATTTCTAGAGAATAATACAATGACTTCCTTCTATTTCTAGAGAATAATACAATGACTTCCTTCATATCATAGAGAATAATACAATGACTTCCTTCTATTTCATACAGAATAGTACAATGACTTCCTTCTATTTCTAGAGAATAATACAATGACTTCCTTCTATTTCATAGAGAATAATACAATGACTTCCTTCTATTTCTAGAGAGTGGAGAGATGTATGGAATTAGGCATGCATCGTACATCACAATAAAACATAATACATCACAATCATACATCACAATCATACATCATAATCATACATCACAATAATACATCACAATCATACATCACAATCATACATCACAATCATACATCACAATCATACATCACAATCATACATCACAATCATACATCACAATCATACATCACAATAATACATCACAATCATACATCACAATCATACATCACAATCATACATCACAATCATACATCATAATCATACATCACAATAATACATCACAATAATACATCACAATCATACATCACAATAATTCATCATACATCACAATAATTCATCATACATCACAATAATTCATCATACATCATAATCATACATCACAATCATACATCACAATCATACATCACAATCATACATCATCATCACAATCATACATCACAATCATACATCATCATCACAATCATACATCACAATCATACATCACAATAATACATCACAATCATACATCATCATCACAATCATACATCACAATCATACATCACAATCACACATCACAATAATACATCACAATAATTCATCATACATCATAATCATACATCACAATCATACATCACAATCATACATCACAATCATACATCATCATCACAATCATACATCACAATCATACATCACAATAATACATCACAATCATACATCACAATCATACATCACAATCATACATCATCATCACAATCATACATCACAATAATACATCACAATCATACATCATCATCACAATCATACATCACAATCATACATCACAATCATACATCACAATCATACATCACAATAATACATCACAATAATACATCACAATCATACATCACAATAATTCATCATACATCACAATAATTCATCATACATCATAATCATACATCACAATCATACATCACAATAATTCATCATACATCACAATAAAACATAATACATCACAATCATACATCACAATCATACATCATAATCATACATCACAATAATACATCACAATAATACATCACAATCATACATCACAATAATTCATCATACATCACAATAATTCATCATACATCATAATCATACATCACAATCATACATCACAATCATACATCACAATAATACATCACAATCATACATCACAATAATACATCACAATAATTCATCATACATCATAATCATACATCATCATCATAATCATACATCATCATCACAATCATACATCACAATCATACATCACAATAATTCATCATACATCACAATAATTCATCATACATCATAATCATACATCACAATCATACATCATAATCATACATCACAATCATACATCACAATCATACATCACAATCATACATCACAATAATACATCACAATAATACATCACAATAATTCATCATACATCATAATCATACATCATCATCATAATCATACATCATCATCACAATCATACATCACAATCATACATCACAATCATACATCACAATAATTCATCATACATCATAATCATACATCATCATCATAATCATACATCATAATCAAACTTCACCACATTAGAGGCCAGGCCAGTAGCAGTCCACCACATTAGAGACAACACCAGTAGTGGCCCACCACATTAGAGACAACACCAGTAGTAGGACATTGTCTAAGAGCTAAAGCCCTCTGTTAGCTTCACAAACTAATGTCTAGTCTTTAGCTTAACAGGCTAACAAGCAGCCAGGAGACCTATTCCCTAAATCCCTAAATCCCTATGGTCCCTGGTGAAATGCAGTGTGACAGAACAGGAGAGACTAATAGGGGACACGTGTCCAGATGACCACCAGTTTGATGTGGGATCCATAAGGATATATTTCAGCTACTGTACAGTCAGTGGTAGACAACATCAGAAACAGACTGGACTGAGACAGGACAGAACACCGTACAGTCAGTGGTAGACAACAGCAGAAACAAACTGGACTGAGACAGGACAGAACACTGTACAGTCAGTGGTAGACAACAGCAGAAACAGACCTGACTGAGACAGGACAGAACACTGTACAGTCAGTGGTAGACAACATCAGACTGGACTGAGACAGGACAGAACACTGTACAGTCAGTGGTAGACAACATCAGACTGGACTGAGACAGGACAGAACACTGTACAGTCAGTGGTAGACAACATCAGAAACAGACTGGACCGAGACAGGACAGAACACTGTACAGTCAGTGGTAGACAACATCAGACTGGACTGAGACAGGACAGAACACTGTACAGTCAGTGGTAGACAACAGCAGAAACAGACTGGACTGAGACAGGACAGAACACTGTACAGTCAGTGGTAGACAACATCAGAAACAGACTGGACTGAGACAGGACAGAACACTGTACAGTCAGTGGTAGACAACATCAGACTGGACTGAGACAGGACAGAACACTGTACAGTCAGTGGTAGACAACAGCAGAAACAGACTGGACTGAGACAGGACAGAACATCGTACAGTCAGTGGTAGACAACAGCAGAAACAGACCTGACTGAGACAGGACAGAACACTGTACAGTCAGTGGTAGACAACAGCAGACTGGACTGAGACAGGACAGAACACTGTACAGTCAGTGGTAGACAACAGCAGAAACAGACTGGACTGAGACAGGACAGAACACTGTACAGTCAGTGGTAGACAACAGCAGAAACAGACCTGACTGAGACAGGACAGAACACTGTACAGTCAGTGGTAGACAACAGCAGAAACAGACTGGACTAAGACAGGACAGAACACTGTACAGTCAGTGGTAGACAACATCAGACTGGACTGAGACAGGACAGAACACTGTACAGTCAGTGGTAGACAACATCAGACTGGACTGAGACAGGACAGAACACTGTACAGTCAGTGGTAGACAACAACAGACTGGACTGAGACAGGACAGAACACTGTACAGTCAGTGGTAGACAACAGCAGAAACAGACCTGACTGAGACAGGACAGAACACTGTACAGTCAGTGGTAGACAACAGCAGAAACAGACTGGACTAAGACAGGACAGAACACTGTACAGTCAGTGGTAAACAACATCAGAAACAGACCTGACTGAGACAGGACAGAACACTGTACAGTCAGTGGTAGACAACATCAGACTGGACTGAGACAGGACAGAACACTGTACAGTCAGTGGTAGACAACAGCAGAAACAGACTGGACTGAGACAGGACAACCAATCCTCATGTTGCCTTGTGTTGTGTTTCTACCAATTGGACTCGTCCCTCTGGAGATCAGTCTGACTCTGGATGGAACTCTATGGTCACACCATAGAGGCTGTAAAGAGATCAATCAGAGCTCGACCGAAACAATTTAAATGACATTTTATTTATTTATTTATTTATTTTTTATTTCACCTTTATTTAACCAGGTAGGCTAGTTGAGAACAAGTTCTCATTTGCAACTGCGACCTGGCCAAGATAAAGCATAGCAGTGTGAACAGACAACACAGAGTTACACATGGAGTAAACAATTAACAAGTCAATAACACAGTAGAAAAAAAAAAATGGGCAGTCTATATACAATGTGTGCAAAAGGCATGAGGAGGTAGGCGAATAATACAATTTTGCAGATTAACACTGGAGTGATAAATGATCAGATGGTCATGTACAGGTAGAGATATTGGTGTGCAAAAGAGCAGAAAAGTAAATAAATACATTTAAAAAACAGTATAAAAACAGTATGGGAATGAGGTAGGTGAAAATGGGTGGGCTATTTACCAATAGACTATGTACAGCTGCAGCGATCGGTTAGCTGCTCGGATAGCTGATGTTTGAAGTTGGTGAGGGAGATAAAAGTCTCCAACTTCAGCGATTTTTGCAGTTCGTTCCAGTCACAGGCAGCAGAGTACTGGAACGAAAGGCGGCCAAATGAGGTGTTGGCTTTAGGGATGATCAGTGAGATACACCTGCTGGAGCGTGTGCTACGGATGGGTGTTGCCATCGTGACCAGTGAACTGAGATAAGGCGGAGCTTTACCTAGCATGGACTTGTAGATGACCTGGAGCCAGTGGGTCTGGCGACGAATATGTAGCGAGGGCCAGCCGACTAGAGCATACAAGTCGCAGTGGTGGGTGGTATAAGGTGCTTTGGTGACAAAACGGATGGCACTATGATAGACTGCATCCAGTTTGCTGAGTAGAGTGTTGGAAGCCATTTTGTAGATGACATCGCCGAAATCGAGGATCGGTAGGATAGTCAGTTTTACTAGGGTAAGCTTGGAGGCGTGAGTGAAGGAGGCTTTGTTGCGGAATAGAAAGCCGACTCTTGATTTGATTTTCGATTGGAGATGTTTGATGTGAGTCTGGAAGGAGAGTTTGCAGTCTAGCCAGACACCTAGGTACTTATAGATGTCCACATATTCAAGGTCAGAACCATCTAGGGTGGTGATGCTAGTCGGGCATGCGGGTGCAGGCAGCGATCGGTTGAAAAGCATGCATTTGGTTTTACTCGCGTTTAAGAGCAGTTGGAGGCCACGGAAGGAGTGCTGTATGGCATTGAAGCTCGTTTGGAGGTTAGATAGCACAGTGTCCAATGACGGGCCGAAAGTATATAGAATGGTGTCGTCTGCGTAGAGGTGGATCAGGGAATCGCCCGCAGCAAGAGCAACATCATTGATATATACAGAGAAAAGAGTCGGCCCGAGTGAACCCTGTGGCACCCCCATAGAGACTGCCAGAGGACCGGACAGCATGCCCTCCGATTTGACACACTGAACTCTGTCTGCAAAGTAATTGGTGAACCAGGCAAGGCAGTCATCCGAGAAACCGAGGCTATTGAGTCTGCCGATAAGAATATGGTGATTGACAGAGTCGAAAGCCTTGGCGAGGTCGATGAAGACGGCTGCACAGTACTGTCTTTTATCGATGGCGGTTATGATATCGTTTAGTACCTTGAGCGTGGCTGAGGTGCACCCGTGACCGGCTCGGAAACCAGATTGCACAGCGGAGAAGGTACGGTGGGATTCGAGATGGTCAGTGACCTGTTTGTTGACTTGGCTTTCGAAGACCTTAGATAGGCAGGGCAGGATGGATAAAGGTCTATAGCAGTTTGGGTCCAGGGTGTCTCCCCCTTTGAAGAAGGGGATGACTGCGGCAGCTTTCCAATCCTTAGGGATCTCAGACGATATGAAAGAGAGGTTGAACAGGCTGGTAATAGGGGTTGCGACAATGGCGGCAGATAGTTTCAGAAATAGAGGGTCCAGATTGTCAAGCCCAGCTGATTTGTACGGGTCTAGGTTTTGCAGCTCTTTCAGAACATCTGCTATCTGGATTTGGGTAAAGGAGAACCTGGAGAGGCTTGGGCGAGGAGCTGCAGGGGGGGCGGAGCTGTTGGCCGAGGTTGGAGTAGCCAGGCGGAAGGCATGGCCGGCCGTTGAAGTGCTTATTGAAGCTTTCGATAATCGTGGATTTATCGGTGGAGACCGTGTTACCTAGCCTCAGTGCAGTGGGCAGCTGGGAGGAGGTGCTCTTGTTCTCCATGGACTTCACAGTGTCCCAGAACTTTTGGAGTTGGAGCTACAGGATGCAAACTTCTGCCTGAAGAAGCTGGCCTTAGCTTTCCTGACTGACTGCGTGTATTGGTTCCTGACTTCCCTGAACAGTTGCATATCACGGGGGCTATTCGATGCTATTGCAGTCCGCCACAGGATGTTTTTGTGCTGGTCGAGGGCAGTCAGGTCTGGAGTGAACCAAGGGCTGTATCTGTTCTTGGTTCTGCATTTTTGAACGGAGCATGCTTATCTAAAATGGTGAGGAAGTTACTTTTAAAGAATGACCAGGCATCCTCAACTGACGGGATGAGGTCAATGTCCTTCCAGGATACCCGGGCCAGGTCGATTAGAAAGGCCTGCTCACAGAAGTGTTTTAGGGAGCGTTTGACAGTGATGAGGGGTGGTCGTTTGACTGCGGCTCCGTGGCGGATACAGGCAATGAGGCAGTGATCGCTGAGATCCTGGTTGAAGACAGCGGAGGTGTATTTGGAGGGCCAGTTGGTCAGGATGACGTCTATGAGGATGCCCTTGTTTACAGAGTTAGGGTTGTACCTGGTGGGTTCCTTGATGATTTGAGTGAGATTGAGGGCATCTAGCTTACATTGTAGGACTGTCGGGGTGTTAAGCATATCCCAGTTTAGGTCACCTAACAGAACAAACTCTGAAGCTGGATGGGGGGCGATCAATTCACAAATGGTGTCCAGGGCACAGCTGGGAGCTGAGGGTGGCCGGTAGCAGGCGGCAACAGTGAGAGACTTATTTCTGGAGAGGGTAATTTTCAAAATTAGTAGTTCGAACTGTTTGGGTATGGACCTGGAAAGTATGACATTACTTTGCAGGCTATCTCTGCAGTAGACTGCAACTCCGCCCCCTTTGGTAGTTCTATCTTGACGGAAGATGTTATAGTTGGGTATGGAAATCTCTGAATTTTTGGTGGCCTTCCTGAGCCAGGATTCAGACACGGCAAGGACATCAGGGTTAGCAGAGTGTGCTAAAGCAGTGAGTAAAACAAACTTAGGGAGGAGGCTTCTGATGTTGACATGCATAAAACCAAGGCTTTTCGATCACAGAAGTCAACAAATGAGGGTACCTGGGGACATGCAGGGCCTGGGTTTACCTCCACATCACCCGCGGAACAGAGAAGGAGTAGTATGAGGGGTGCGGCTAAAGGCTATCAAAACTGGTCGCCTAGAGCGTTGGGGGCAGAGGATAAGAGGAGCGGGTTTCTGGGCATGGTAGAATATATTCAGGGCATAATGCGCAGACAGGGGTATGGTGGGGTGCGGGTACAGCGGAGGTAAGCCCAGGCACTGGGTGATGATGAGACAGGTTGTATCTCTGGACATGCTGGTTGTAATGGGTGAGGTCACCGCATGTGTGGGAGGTGGGACAAAGGAGGTAACAGGGTATGCAGAGTGGGTCTAGGGGCTCCATTGTGAACTAAAACAATTATAACTAACCTGAATAACAGTATACAAGGCATATTGACATCTGAGAGAGACATACAGCGAGGCATACAGTAATCACAGGTGTTGAATTTGGAAAGCTAGCTAAAAACAGTAGGCGAGGCTAATCCGCTAGCACAACAAACAGCAGGTAAAATGGCGTTGACTAGGCAACGGGGCCGACAGGTAAGACAAACAAGCAGAAAGGAGTACCGTGATTAATGGACAGTCCAGCGTCGTCAGCTATGTAGCCAAGAGATCAGTGTCAGGGGCAGCGTTGGATGGGCAGGGGGCTGGGCTGGCGAGTGTTATCCAGGTTTTTTTAAACTAACAATGACTAACTAGCTTGTAGCTAGTTAGCTGGTTAACGTCTGGAGGTTCTTGAGTGTGTCATAAAAATAAAAATAAAGTAAAAGTAATAGCGATTCCGTATCACATTGGGTGAGGCAGGTTTCCGGAAGGTATAAACAAATTAAAAATCAAAAAGAGATAGAAAGTAAATGGGGTCAGAGAGTGATTGGGACGCGGTGGTTCAGACGGTTAGCAGGCCTGTGCTAACAAGCTAACAGTTCGTAGGCCCGAGCTAGACAAGGTAGCAGTTAGCGGACCGGAGCTTGACAAGCTAGCCGTTAGCAGGCCGAATTAGCAAGCAGGGAGATAGGGAGGGCTAGAGAGTTAACCTTTGGGGACGTCGCGATGGGGTGAGTCTGTTTATTCCTCTTCATGCGGTGAGCTGGAGATACAGCGATTCAGAAAGCTCGCGGGCCTTGGCCAGCAGATGGATCTTTGGCGATGTCGCAGCGGAAAAGCCTGTTGAAACCCCCTCGGACGATTATGTCGGCGGACCAGTCGTGATGGATCGGCGGGGCTCCGTGTCGGCAGTAGAGGGTCCAGGCCAATTGGCAAATTAGGTATTTTTGGACCTCTTCGGCTAGTCGGGAGATGGGCTTAGCTCGAGGCTAGCTCCAGGCTAACTGGTGCTTGCTCTGGGACAGAGACGTTAGCCAGGAGTAGCCACTCGGATTGCAGCTAGCTATTTACGATGATCCGGTATAAAGGTTCAGAGCTTGCGGTAGGAATCCGGAGATGTGGTAGAGAAAAAGCAGTCTGATATGCTTTGGGTAGATGTCGCGCTGGTGTCCTAGTTAGCGTTGAAGACCGCTAGCAGTGGCTAGCTAGTAGCTAGTTAGCGGCTAGCTTCTGATGAGGGTTCCGATTCTAAAGTATAGAAAAAAGCAGATCCGTACCACATTGGGTGATGCGGGTTGCAGGAGAGTATATTCAGCCTGTAGTTGGAAAGTGAGATTAAAATATGTACGAAATATATACAGAAAAAACGAGGAAAAACTATATTTACACTATACAGGACGGGACAAGACAAAACACACGTCCGACTGCTACGCCATCTTGGAACATGGCAACACCACTCACGAGTCCCCCCTCTTTATAGTGTAGTGCTCTTTATAGTGTGGTCTTTATAGTGTAGTGCTCTTTATAGTGTGTAGTGTGGTCTTTATAGTGTAGTGCTCTTTATAGTGTGTAGTGTGGTGCTCTTTATAGTGTGGAGTGTGGTGGTCTTTATAGTGTGTAGTGTGGTGCACTTTATAGTGTGGTGATCTTTATAGTGTGGTGATCTTTATAGTGTGTAGTGTGGTCTTTATAGTGTGTAGTGTGGTCTTTATAGTGTGTAGTGTGCTCTTTATAGTGTGGTGCTCTTTATAGTGTGAACTTTATAGTGTGTAGTGTACTCTTTATAGTGTGGTGCTCTTTATAGTGTGATGCCCTTTATAGTGTGTAGTGTGCTCTTTATAGTGTGGTCTTTATAGTGTGTAGTGTGGTGCTCTTTATAGTGTGTAGTGTGGTGCTCTTTATAGTGTGTAGTGTGGTGCTCTTTATAGTGTGTAGTGTGGTGGTCTTTATAGTGTGGTGCTCTTTATAGTGTGTAGTGTGCTCTTTATAGTGTAGTGCTCTTTATAGTGTGGTGCTCTTTATAGTGTGTAGTGTGGTGCTCTTTATAGTGTGTAGTGTGGTGCTCTTTATAGTGTGGTGCTCTTTATAGTGTGTAGTGTGGTGGTCTTTATAGTGTGGTGCTCTTTATAGTGTGTAGTGTGGTGCTCTTTATAGTGTGGTGCTCTTTATAGTGTGTAGTGTGGTGGTCTTTATAGTGTAGTGCTCTTTATAGTGTGGTGCTCTTTATAGTGTGTAGTGTGGTGCTCTTTATAGTGTGGTGCTCTTTATAGTGTGGTGGTCTTTATAGTGTGTAGTGTGGTCTTTATAGTGTGTAGTGTGGTGCTCTTTATAGTGTGGTGGTCTTTATAGTGTGGTGGTCTTTATAGTGTGTAGTGTGGTCTTTATAGTGTGGTGCTCTTTATAGTGTGGTGGTCTTTATAGTGTGTAGTGTGGTGCTCTTTATAGTGTGGTGCTCTTTATAGTGTGTAGTGTGGTCTTTATAGTGTGTAGTGTGGTGCTCTTTATAGTGTGGTGGTCTTTATAGTGTGTAGTGTGGCGCTCTTTATAGTGTGTAGTGTGGTGCTCTTTATAGTGTGGTGGTCTTTATAGTGTGGTGATCTTTATAGTGTGGTGCTCTTTATAGTGTGTAGTGTGGTCTTTATAGTGTGTAGTGTGGTGCTCTTTATAGTGTGGTGGTCTTTATAGTGTGTAGTGTGGTGCTCTTTATAGTGTGTAGTGTGGTGATCGTTATAGTGTGGTGCTCTTTATAGTGTGGTGATCTTTATAGTGTGTAGTGTGGTGCTCTTTATAGTGTGTAGTGTGGTGCTCTTTATAGTGTGGTGCTCTTTATAGTGTGGTGGTCTTTATAGTGTGGTGCTCTTTATAGTGTGTAGTGTGGTCTTTATAGTGTGGTGCTCTTTATAGTGTGGTCTTTATAGTGTGGTGGTCTTTATAGTGTGTAGTGTGGTGCTCTTTATAGTGTGTAGTGTGGTGCTCTTTATAGTGTGGTGCTCTTTATAGTGTGGTGGTCTTTATAGTGTGGTGCTCTTTATAGTGTGGTGCTCTTTATAGTGTAGTGTGCTCTTTATAGTGTGGTGGTCTTTATAGTGTGGTGATCTTTATAGTGTGTAGTGTGGTGCTCTTTATAGTGTGTAGTGTGGTCTTTATAGTGTGTAGTGTGGTGCTCTTTATAGTGTGTAGTGTGGTGCTCTTTATAGTGTGGTGCTCTTTATAGTGTGTAGTGTGGTGCTCTTTATAGTGTGGTGCTCTTTATAGTGTGTAGTGTGGTCTTTATAGTGTGGTGCTCTTTATAGTGTGTAGTGTGGTCTTTATAGTGTGTAGTGTGGTGCTCTTTATAGTGTGTAGTGTGGTGCTCTTTATAGTGTGGTGATCTTTATGGTGTGGTGCTCTTTATAGTGTGTAGTGTGGTCTTTATAGTGTGGTGGTCTTTATAGTGTGTAGTGTGGTCTTTATAGTGTGTAGTGTGGTGCTCTTTATAGTGTGTAGTGTGGTCTTTACAGTGTGTAGTGTGTTGCTCTTTATAGTGTGTAGTGTGGTGCTCTTTATAGTGTGTAGTGTGGTGCTCTTTATAGTGTGGTGCTCTTTATAGTGTGTAGTGTGCTCTTTACAGTGTGTAGTGTGTTGCTCTTTATAGTGTGTAGTGTGGTGCTCTTTATAGTGTGTAGTGTGGTGCTCTTTATAGTGTGGTGATCTTTATGGTGTGGTGCTCTTTATAGTGTGTAGTGTGGTCTTTATAGTGTGGTGGTCTTTATAGTGTGTAGTGTGGTCTTTATAGTGTGTAGTGTGGTGCTCTTTATAGTGTGTAGTGTGGTCTTTATAGTGTGGTGCTCTTTATAGTGTGTAGTGTGGTCTTTATAGTGTGGTGCTCTTTATAGTGTGGTGCTCTTTATAGTGTGGTGATCTTTATAGTGTGGTGCTCTTTATAGTGTGTAGTGTGGTGATCTTTATAGTGTGGTGCTCTTTATAGTGTGTGTGCTCTTTATAGTGTGTAGTGTGGTGCTCTTTATAGTGTGGTGGTCTTTATAGTGTGGTGGTCTTTATAGTGTGTAGTGTGGTCTTTATAGTGTGGTGCTCTTTATAGTGTGGTGATCTTTATAGTGTGGTGCTCTTTATAGTGTGTAGTGTGGTGATCTTTATAGTGTGGTGCTCTTTATAGTGTGTAGTGTGCTCTTTATAGTGTGTAGTGTGGTGCTCTTTATAGTGTGGTGATCTTTATAGTGTGTAGTGTGGTGATCTTTATAGTGTGGTGCTCTTTATAGTGTGTAGTGTGGTGATCTTTATAGTGTGGTGCTCTTTATAGTGTGGTGCTCTTTATAGTGTGGTGCTCTTTATAGTGTGGTGCTCTTTATAGTGTGTAGTGTGCTCTTTATAGTGTGGTGCTCTGTATAGTGTGTAGTGTGCTCTTTATAGTGTGTAGTGTGCTCTTTATAGTGTGGTGCTCTGTATAGTGTTTAGTGTGCTCTTTATAGTGTGGTGCTCTTTATAGTGTGGTGCTCTTTATAGTGTGGTGCTCTTTATAGTGTGGTGCTCTGTATAGTGTGGTGCTCTGTATAGTGTGTAGTGTGGTGCTCTGTATAGTGTGTAGTGTGCTCTTTATAGTGTGGTGCTCTTTATAGTGTGGTGCTCTTTATAGTGTGGTGGTCTTTATAGTGTGGTGCTCTTTATAGTGTGGTGGTCTTTATAGTGTGTAGTGTGGTGCTCTTTATAGTGTGTAGTGTGGTGCTCTTTATAGTGTGTAGTGTGGTGCTCTTTATAGTGTGTAGTGTGGTGCTCTTTATAGTGTGTAGTGTGGTGCTCTTTATAGTGTGTAGTGTGGTGCTCTTTATAGTGTGGTGATCTTTATAGTGTGTAGTGTGGTGCTCTTTATAGTGTGATGCCCTTTATAGTGTGTAGTGTGCTCTTTATAGTGTGTAGTGTGGTGCTCTTTATAGTGTGTAGTGTGGTGCTCTTTATAGTGTGTAGTGTGGTCTTTATAGTGTGTAGTGTGGTCTTTATAGTGTGTAGTGTGCTCTGTATAGTGTGTAGTGTGCTCTTTATAGTGTGGTGCTCTTTATAGTGTGATGCCCTTTATAGTGTGTAGTGTGGTGCTCTTTATAGTGTGGTGCTCTTTATAGTGTGTAGTGTGGTGCTCTTTATAGTGTGTAGTGTGCTCTTTATAGTGTGTAGTGTGGTCTTTATAGTGTGTAGTGTGGTGCTCTTTATAGTGTGTAGTGTGCTCTTTATAGTGTGTAGTGTGCTCTTTATAGTGTGTAGTGTGGTGCTCTTTATAGTGTGTAGTGTGGTGCTCTTTATAGTGTGGTGCTCTTTATAGTGTGGTGCTCTTTATAGTGTGGTGATCTTTATAGTGTGGTGCTCTTTTAGTGTGTAGTGTGGTGATCTTTATAGTGTGTAGTGTGCTCTGTATAGTGTGTAGTGTGCTCTTTATAGTGTGGAGTGTTTGGACTGAAAGTGTAGGGATGTTTGGACTGAAATTGGTCTTTATAGGGATGTTTGTGACTGAAAGTGTAGGGATGTTTGCTCTTTTAAAGTGTGAGGATGTTTGGCTCTTTAAGTGTAGGGATGTTTGGACTGAAAGTGTGGGATGTTTGGATCTTGAAGTGTGGTGTAGGGATGTTTGGACTGAAAGTGTAGGGATGTTTGGACTGAAGTGTGTGCTCTGAAAGTGTGTAGGGATGTTTGGACTGAAAGTGGACTGAAAGTGTATCTATTAAACTGCCGGTGGGGAACACGGTCTCAATCGGTTTCTCCCAAAAATATTTCACCTTACAAAAATGTAATCATTTTTTAAAAGACAACAGAAAAACACCTCTTTTACAGTGTGATTTTTAATGGCATCGTCAGTGTTTTACTGTTGCTCTTAAATGTCTTTATGTTGGCTGAAGCTCCAGTAGCAGGACATTAGTTCTAACAGACTTGCTGTATCTTCTCACTATGTTATATATGTAAATATATATATATATATATATTACACTATGTGCCATAACATCATCCAGGCAGGCTTTAATATGTATTGTATTGCTCTTTACAGTCTGTGACTCCCATAGTGTGGTCAGTTACCACTTCATACAGAAAGACACACAGAGATCATTAAACAATACCTACACAAATATCCCAATTTCCCCCTTTGTATTCTGTACCTTTACATGCTCAACACACCTTCCATTTGTTTATTTAAACAACCACGAACATGATAAATATTGTTCCTGGCTTCAGATTGAGTTATTAAAATGCTTATGAAGATGTATGTTTGGACGGCTCTAGGGACGTCTCCGGTGTCCTCTGGGGCTCTAGTGAATTGGTAGTGGGTGTCACTGTACCCTCGCTGCCTCGCCTCATGCTCTGCTCCCCACTGTGTCTGTACTGTGGTGTCATTAGGTCCCTCAGGCTCCGCCCACTGTGTCTGTAGTGGTGTCATTAGGTCCCTCAGGCTCCGCCCCACTGTGTCTGTAGTGGTGTACCACTTCATACAGAAAGACACCCATTAAACAATATTTATCATCTTCCTTCTCCAACAGAGTCATTTTGATTTGCCATCCCCAGTCTCCTTCTCTCTACAGAGTCATGATGCCATCCCCAGTCTCCTCTGGGGCTCTCTACAGAGTCATGATGCCATCCCCAGTCTCCTTCTCTCTACAGAGTCATGATGCCATCCCCAGTCTCTTCTTCTCTCTACAGAGTCATGATGCCATCCCCAGTCTCTTCTTCTCTCTACAGAGTCATGATGCCATCCCCAGTCTCCTCTTCTCTCTACAGAGTCATAATGCCATCCCCAGTCTCTTCTTCTCTCTACAGAGTCATGATGCCATCCCCCAGTCTCCTCTTCTCTCTACAGAGTCATGATGCCATCCCCAGTCTCCTCTTCTCTCTACAGAGTCATGATGCCATCCCCAGTCTCCTCTTCTCTCTACAGAGTCATGATGCCATCCCCAGTCTCCTCTTCTCTCTACAGAGTCATGATGCCATCCCCAGTCTCCTCTTCTCTCTACAGAGTCATGATGCCATCCCGTCTCTTCTTCTCTCTACAGAGTCATGATGCCATCCCCAGTCTCTTCTTCTCTCTACAGAGTCATGATGCCATCCCCAGTCTCTTCTTCTCTCTACAGAGTCATGATGCCATCCCCAGTCTCTTCTTCTCTCTACAGAGTCATGATGCCATCCCGTCTCCTCTTCTCTCTACAGAGTCATGATGCCATCCCCAGTCTCCTCTTCTCTCTACAGAGTCATGATGCCATCCCCAGTCTCCTCTTCTCTCTACAGAGTCATGATGCCATCCGATCTCTTCTTCTCTCTACAGAGTCATGATGCCATCCGTCTCTTCTTCTCTCTACAGAGTCATGATGCCATCCCCAGTCTTCTTCTCTCTACAGAGTCATGATGCCATCCCCAGTCTCTTCTTCTCTCTACAGAGTCATGATGCCATCCCCAGTCTCCTCTTCTCTCTACAGAGTCATGATGCCATCCCCAGTCTCCTCTTCTCTCTACAGAGTCATGATGCCATCCCCAGTCTCCTCTTCTCTCTACAGAGTGATGATGCCATCCCCAGTCTCCTCTTCTCTCTACAGAGTCATGATGCCATCCCGTCTCTTCTTCTCTCTACAGAGTCATGATGCCATCCCCAGTCTCTTCTTCTCTCTACAGAGTCATGATGCCATCCCCAGTCTCTTCTTCTCTCTACAGAGTCATGATGCCATCCCCAGTCTCTTCTTCTCTCTACAGAGTCATGATGCCATCCCGTCTCCTCTTCTCTCTACAGAGTCATGATGCCATCCCCAGTCTCCTCTTCTCTCTACAGAGTCATGATGCCATCCCCAGTCTCCTCTTCTCTCTACAGAGTCATGATGCCATCCCGTCTCTTCTTCTCTCTACAGAGTCATGATGCCATCCCGTCTCTTCTTCTCTCTACAGAGTCATGATGCCATCCCCAGTCTCCTCTTCTCTCTACAGAGTCATGATGCCATCCCCAGTCTCTTCTTCTCTCTACAGAGTCATGATGCCATCCCCAGTCTCTTCTTCTCTCTACAGAGTCATGATGCCATCCCCAGTCTCCTCTTCTCTCTACAGAGTCATAATGCCATCCCCAGTCTCTTCTTCTCTCTACAGAGTCATGATGCCATCCCCAGTCTCCTCTTCTCTCTACAGAGTCATGATGCCATCCCCAGTCTCCTCTTCTCTCTACAGAGTCATGATGCCATCCCCAGTCTCCTCTTCTCTCTACAGAGTCATGATGCCATCCCCAGTCTCCTCTTCTCTCTACAGAGTGATGATGCCATCCCCAGTCTCCTCTTCTCTCTACAGAGTCATGATGCCATCCGCAGAGTCATGATGCCATCCCAGTCTCTTCTTCTCTCTACAGAGTCATGATGCCATCCCCAGTCTCTTCTTCTCTCTGCAGAGTCATGATGCCATCCCCAGTCTCTTCTTCTCTCTACAGAGTCATGATGCCATCCCGTCTCTCTCTTCTCTCTACAGAGTCATGATGCCATCCCCAGTCTCCTCTTCTCTCTACAGAGTCATGATCCCCAGTCTCTCTTCTCTCCAGAGTCTTGATGTCTCTCTTCTTCTCTCTACAGAGTCATGATGCCATCCGTCTCTTCTTCTCTCTGCAGAGTCATGCCATCCCCAGTCTCCTCTTCTCTCTACAGAGTCATGATGCCATCCCCAGTCTCTTCTTCTCTCTACAGAGTCATGATGCCATCCCCAGTCTCCTCTTCTCTCTACAGAGTCATGATGCCATCCCCAGTCTCCTTCTCTCTGATGACATCCCCCATCCCCAGTCTCCTCTTCTCTCTACAAGTCATGATGCCATCCCCAGTCTCCTCTTCTCTCTACAGAGTCATGATGCCATCCCCAGTCTCCTCTTCTCTCTACAGAGTGATGATGCCATCCCCAGTCTTCTCTCTACAGTCATGATGCCATCCTCTCCTCTTCTCTACAGAGTCATGATGCCATCCCGTCTCTTCTTCTCTCTACCAGAGTCATGATGCCATCCCAGTCTCTTCTTCTCTCTACAGAGTCATGATGCCATCCCCAGTCTCTTCTTCTCTCTACAGAGTCATGATGCCATCCCCAGTCTCTTCTTCTCTCTACAGAGTCATGATGCCATCCCGTCTCCTCTTCTCTCTACAGAGTCATGATGCCATCCCCAGTCTCCTCTTCTCTCTACAGAGTCATGATGCCATCCCCAGTCTCCTCTTCTCTCTACAGAGTCATGATGCCATCCCGTCTCTTCTTCTCTCTACAGAGTCATGATGCCATCCCGTCTCTTCTTCTCTCTACAGAGTCATGATGCCATCCCCAGTCTCCTCTTCTCTCTACAGAGTCATGATGCCATCCCCAGTCTCTTCTTCTCTCTACAGAGTCATGATGCCATCCCCAGTCTCTTCTTCTCTCTACAGAGTCATGATGCCATCCAGTCTCTTCTTCTCTCTACAGAGTCATGATGCCATCCCCAGTCTCCTCTTCTCTCTACAGAGTCATGATGACATCCCCAGTCTCTTCTTCTCTCTACAGAGGCATGATGCCATCCCAGTCTCCTCTTTCTCTCTATCCCCAGAGTCATGATGCCATCCCCAGTCTCTTCTTCTCTCTACAGAGTCATGATGCCATCCCCAGTCTCCTTCCTACAGTCATGATGCCATCCCCAGTCTCTTCTTCTCTC
>NW_027039171.1:0-49930 GCF_034236695.1 Oncorhynchus nerka | reverse complement strand
ATCCTGTCTCAGAGCTCTACGGACAATTCCTTCGACCTCACGGCTTGGTTTTTGATCCGACATCCACTGTTAACTGTGGGACCTTAAATGAACCGGTGTGTGCCTTTCAAATCATTTCCAATCAATTGAATTTACCACAGATGGACTCCAATCAAGTTGTAGAAACATCTCAATGATGTTCAATTGAAACAGGATGCACATGAGCTCAATTTCGAGTCTCATAGCAAAGGGTCTGAATACTTATGTAAATAAGCTATTTCTGTTTTTCATTTTGTATAAATTAGCAAACATTTCTGAAACTTGTTCTCGCTTTGTCATTATGGAGTATTGTGTGTAGATGATGAGGATTTTTTGTTGTTGTTTAAGCAATTGTAGAATAAGGCTGTAATGTATTAACATTTGGAAAAAGTGTGTGTGTGGGGGGATCTGAATACTTTCTGAATAAACTATGTGTGTGTGTGTGTGTGTGTGTGTGTGTGTGTGTGTGTGTGTGTGTGTGTGTGTGTGTGTGTGTGTGTGTGTGTGTATGTATGTATGTATGTAAAAAAATATTTGTCACACTTATTTGTCTGTACCGGTTATGGACATATTTATTTTAACAATTGTAATTTTGAACAACAGGTTTGAAATACATTTCCAGAAATTTCCAGAAATGATTGTTCTAAACCCCTTCCTGAACCACCTGTAAAATAATGCATACACCATGGGATTCATAGTTCAATTCAAATATCCAATCCATATAAATGTTACAGACAAAACTGGTGGGGTAAAGTAACTAATAAAGGGATCAATGCAGTTGGAGACTGTTGGAGATAAAAGGCTGTCCAGAATGATAGAAATACCGTCATAATGATACCAAGTGTTTTGGTGGCCTTTCTCTGTGATTTGCCTACAGAGTACTGATTGGTTGTACCATGAATTGAATGTGCCTTTCTCTGTGCTATAAGGAACATCTTTAGGTAGATGCTAATCATCCCTACTCCTGGGATGTAGAATGAGATCACTGAAGACACAGTATTCAATACTTGTGATTAAATTTCCAACAGGCTCGAACCTGTTGTTCTTTTGCCAACAAAAATATTTTGGTATGCAAACCCACCATTACAGAGCACGGAAAGAAAAAGGCTATCAATGTGTCTAGGGCGCCCCACAGAGCATTAAGGAAAAGATTACAACTTCCCAGGCAGTATATGGATGCAATGAATTCATCCAGTCCTCTTACATTTGCTTTGGAATATAGTAGGCCATAGGAGTACAATGCAGCAACGGCCCAACTGGCAAAAACCATGAGCCATGCAATTGGTATAGTAATCTTGGTGGAATAGCGAAGTGGACTGCACACAGCCTCATATCGATCTATGGCTATGAATACCAGGTGGAAAATTGAAACAGATGTGAGGAACATATCAAAACTAGAATGCAGCAAACAAAAAGCATCTCCAAAATACCAGCAGCCCTCCACAGCCCTCATTGTACTAAAAGGCATCACAGTTACTCCAAGCAGCAGGTCTGCAACTGCCAAAGACATTATAAGCGTGTTAGTTGGCGTGTGGAGCTGTTTTATGTGAGCAATGGAGATAATGACCACACCGTTCCCTAGAATAGTGACCAGCATACCTGAAACAAAAAAAAAGTATGAAGCAATTTGAACTCCTTCACTGAAAATTTCTCTGGTGCATGAGGCATTTGATTCTGGATAACAGAAAAACTTTGGATCCAGATGTTGATGAGATGAGATATCCATTGCCAAAAACAAAAAGACATTCAAGTTAGAGCTGATCACTTGCAACTGTAGTCACAGCTGCAGGTGTGTGAGTGGTGCTGAATCCAGCACAGTCTTCTTAGAAGAATGACAGTGTTTATATACCCTATTAGACATATTTTGGGCACACCCCTTTCCCTGCTACCAGCCAGTTATAATAGGTTACATGATTTACATCTGTTTATATTATATGTGTATATTCAAGTAATGTACCCCAACAGTATGATAGTGTTCTAAGATAATGATGTCATGAGCTCTAAGTTCATTTGGGCCACAGTACACAGACGTACTGTTCCAGCAATAGGCACGAGGGGGAGACAAAGAACACTATTCAACAAGGTGACAAGCACAGGCATGACAAACACATTTATTTCAGGCAAGTAGCTTTATTTGAAACAGCTTAAACGCAGCTTCTGTTACATTTTCACTCAAGCTTTATAACTTTGAGTTGCATAACTGTCACATGTTACATCCCATCGTAATTCATAGATTTATTTGAACACACATCATTGAATCCAAGATGGCGTAGCAGTAAGTCGTCCTGTCGTCCCGTCCCTGTATATATCGCTTCTTTTTCGTTTTTTTTTTACATATTTTTCTTCGCATACCGCTTTAAATACATTTTGCTAAACCTAAGCTTCCAAATACTCTCCTGCAACCCGCCTCACCCAATGTAGCTATTTTTCCTAAAGTATTTATATTTACTTCGGAACCGGAACCCCTCAACTGAAGCTAGCCAGCTAATCCACCAGCTATGCTAGCGGTCTTCAGCTAACCGGTCATCAGCTAACCTTTAGCCCGGAAAGCTCTCGCCAGTTCGAACAACGCGACCCTAACCAGAGCACAACGGACCTATTTATTTTTCATCCCCGGATTCCCACCGCAAACGGAACATTTTTCAGCTGGATCTTCACAACTAGCTATCTAGCTAAACTGCAACCCCGGATGATTACCCCTGGCTAGCGTTTCCACCCACTTAGCCTGAAGCTAGCCCGGACAGAGCACCTGTAGCATACTCCTGGGCTACAATTACCCGGTCTGTCGATGTCACCGCATGAAGAGGAATAAACAGACTCACCCCATCGCGACGTCCCCCAAAGGCTAACTCTCTAGCCCTCGCTATCTCCCTGCTTGCTAATTCGGCCTGCTAACTGCTAGCTTGTCTAGCTCCGGTCCGCTAACTGCTACCTTGTCTAGCCCGGGCCTACGAACTGTTAGCTTGTTAGCACCGGCCTGCTAACCGTCTGAATCACCGCGTCCCAAACACTCTCTGGACCCATTTACTTTCTATCTCTTTTTTAATTTTTTTATTTTTTATACCTTTCCTGGAAACCTGCCTCACCCAATGTGATACGGAATTGCTATTATTTTTAATTTTTTATGACACACTCAAGAACCTCCAGACGCTAACCAGCTAACTAGCTACAAGCTATTTAGTCATTGTTAGTTTTTTTTAAACCTGGATAACACTCGCCAGTCCAGCTTCCCTGCCCATCCACCGCTGCCCCCTGGACACTGATCTCTTGGCTACATAGCTGACGCACGCTGGACTGTCCATTAATCACGGTACTCCATTCTGCTTGTTTATTTTATCTGTCGGCCCCGTTGCCTAGTCAACGCCATTTTACCTGCTGTTTGTTCTGCTAGCTGATTAGCCTCGCCTACTGTTTTAGCTAGCTTTCCCAATTCAACACCTGTGATTACTGTATGCCTCGCTGTATGTCTCTCTCAAATGTCAATATGCCTTGTATACTGTTGTTCAGGTTAGTTATCATTGTTTTAGTTCACAATGGAGCCCCTAGATCCACTCTTCATACCCCTGTTACCTCCTTTGTCCCACCTCCCACACATGCGGTGACCTCACCCATTACAACCAGCACGTCCAGAGATACAACCTCTCTCATCATCACCCAGTGCCTGGGCTTACCTCCGCTGTACCCGCACCCCACCATACCCCTGTCTGCGCATTATGCCCTGAATATATTCTACCATGCCCAGAAACCTGCTCCTCTTATTCTCTGCCCCCAACGCTCTAGGCGACCAGTTTTGATAGCCTTTAGCCGCACCCCTCATACTACTCCTTCTCTGTTCCGGGTGATGTGGAGGTAAACCCAGGCCCTGCATGTCCCCAGGTACCCTCATTTGTTGACTTCTGTGATCGAAAAAGCCTTGGTTTTATGCATGTCAACATCAGAAGCCTTCTCCCTAAGTTTGTTTTACTCACTGCTTTAGCACACTCTGCTAACCCTGATGTCCTTGCCGTGTCTGAATCCTGGCTCAGGAAGGCCACCAAAAATTCAGAGATTTCCATACCCAACTATAACATCTTCCGTCAAGATAGAACTGCCAAAGGGGGAGGAGTTGCAGTCTACTGTAGAGATAGCCTGCAAAGTAATGTCATACTTTCCAGGTCCATACCCAAACAGTTCGAACTACTAATTTTGAAAATTACTCTCTCCAGAAATAAGTCTCTCACTGTTGCCGCCTGCTACCGACCACCCTCAGCTCCCAGCTGTGCCCTGGACACCATTTGTGAATTGATCGCCCCATCTAGCTTCAGAGTTTGTTCTGTTAGGTGACCTAAACTGGGATATGCTTAACACCCCGGCAGTCCTACAATCTAAGCTAGATGCCCTCAATCTCACTCAAATCATCATGGAACCCACCAGGTACAACCCTAACTCTGTAAACAAGGGCACCTCATAGACGTCATCCTGACCAACTGGCCCTCCAAATACACCCCCGCTGTCTTCAACCAGGATCTCAGCGATCACTGCCTCATTGCCTGTATCCGCCACGGAGCCGCAGTCAAACGACCACCCTCATCACTGTCAAACGCTCCCGAAAACACTTCTGTGAGCAGGCCTTTCTAATCGACCTGGCCCGGGTATCCTGGAAGGACATTGACCTCATCCCGTCAGTTGAGGATGCCTGGTCATTCTTTAAAAGTAACTTCCTCACCATTTTAGATAAGCATGCTCCGTTCAAAAATGCAGAACCAAGAACAGATACAGCCCTTGGTTCACTCCAGACCTGACTGCCCTCGACCAGCACAAAAACATCCTGTGGCGGACTGCAATAGCATCGAATAGTCCCCGTGATATGCAACTGTTCAGGGAAGTCAGGAACCAATACACTCAGTCAGTCAGGAAAGCTAAGGCCAGCTTCTTCAGGCAGAAGTTTGCATCCTGTAGCTCCAACTCCAAAAAGTTCTGGGACACTGTGAAGTCCATGGAGAACAAGAGCACCTCCTCCCAGCTGCCCACTGCACTGAGGCTAGGTAACACGGTCTCTACCGATAAATCCATGATTATCGAAAACTTCAATAAGCATTTCTCAACGGCTGGCCATGCCTTCCGCCTGGCTACTCCAACCTCGGCCAACAGCTCCGCTCCCCCCCCCGCAGCTCCTCGCCCAAGCCTCTCCAGGTTCTCCTTTACCCAAATCCAGATAGCAGATGTTCTGAAAGAGCTGCAAAACCTGGACCCGTACAAATCAGCAGGGCTTGACAATCTGGACCCTCTATTTCTGAAACTATCCACCGCCATTGTCGCAACCCCTATTACCAGCCTGTTCAACCTCTCTTTCATATCGTCTGAGATCCCCAAGGATTGGAAAGCTGCCGCAGTCATCCCCCTCTTCAAAGGGGGAGACACCCTGGACCCAAACTGTTATAGACCTATATCCATCCTGCCCTGCCTATCTAAGGTCTTCGAAAGCCAAGTCAACAAACAGGTCACTGACCATCTCGAATCCCACCGTACCTTCTCCGCTGTGCAATCTGGTTTCCGAGCCGGTCACGGGTGCACCTCAGCCACACTCAAGGTACTAAACGATATCATAACCGCCATCGATAAAAGACAGTACCGTGCAGCCATCTTCATCGACCTTGCCAAGGCTTTCGACTCTGTCAATCACCATATTCTTATCGGCAGACTCAGTAGCCTCGGTTTTTCGGATGACTGCCTTGCCTGGTTCACCAATTACTTTCCAGACAGAGTTCAGTGTGTCAAATCGGAGGGCATGCTGTCCGGTCCTCTGGCAGTCTCTATGGGGGTGCCACAGGGTTCAATTCTCGGGCCGACTCTTTTCTCTGTATATATCAATGATGTTGCTCTTGCTGCGGGCGATTCCCTGATCCACCTCTACGCAGACAACACCATTCTATATACTTTCGGCCTGTCATTGGACACTGTGCTATCTAACCTCCAAACGAGCTTCAATGCCATACAACACTCCTTCCGTGGCCTCCAACTGCTCTTAAACGCTAGTAAAACCAAATGCATGCTTTTCAACCGATCGCTGCCTGCACCCGCATGCCCGACTAGCATCACCACCCTGGATGGTTCCGACCTTGAATATGTGGACATCTATAAGTACCTAGGTGTCTGGCTAGACTGCAAACTCTCCTTCCAGACTCATATCAAACATCTCCAATCGAAAATCAAATCAAGAGTCGGCTTCCTATTCCGCAACAAAGCCTCCTTCACTCACGCCGCCAAGCTTACCCTAGTAAAACTGACTATCCTACCGATCCTCGACTTCGGCGATGTCATCTACAAAATGGCTTCCAACACTCTACTCAGTAAACTGGATGCAGTTTATCACAGCACCATCCGTTTTGTCACTAAAGCACCTTATACCACCCACCACTGCGACTTGTATGCTCTAGTCGGCTGGCCCTCGCTACATATTCGTCGCCAGACCCACTGGCTCCAGGTCATCTACAAGTCCATGCTAGGTAAAGCTCCGCCTTATCTCAGTTCACTGGTCACGATGGCAACACCCATCCGTAGCACGCGCTCCAGCAGGTGTATCTCACTGATCATCCCTAAAGCCAACACCTCATTTGGCCGCCTTTCGTTCCAGTACTCTGCTGCCTGTGACTGGAACGAACTGCAAAAATTGCTGAAGTTGGAGACTTTTATCTCCCTCACCAACTTCAAACATCAGCTATCTGAGCAGCTAACCGATCGCTGCAGCTGTACATAGTCTATTGGTAAATAGCCCACCCATTTTCACCTACCTCATTCCCATACTGTTTTTATACTGTTTTTTATTTATTTACTTTTCTGCTCTTTTGCACACCAATATCTCTACCTGTACATGACCATCTGATCATTTATCACTCCAGTGTTAATCTGCAAAATTGTAATTATTCGCCTACCTCCTCATGCCTTTTGCACACATTGTATATAGACTGCCCCTTTTTTTCTACGTTGTTATTGACTTGTTAATTGTTTACTCCATGTGTAACTCTGTGTTGTCTGATCACACTGCTATGCTTTATCTTGGCCAGGTCGCAGTTGCAAATGAGAACTTGTTCTCAACTAGCTTACCTGGTTAAATAAAGGTGAAATAAAAAAATAAAAAAATAAAACTGAAACTTTACTCAGAATACAATCTAAATCTACAAGAACCTCTGTGAAAGATGTGATCACTGATGATGATTCTCAAAGCCCTCCTGAACCAAGGCCCTTCTCCCCCAATTGCTCAGCTCTAGGAAGAGTCTTGGTGGTTCCAAACTTTCTCCCTTTAAGAATGATGGAGGCCACTGTGTTCTTGGGGACCTTAAATGCTACAGTATTGTTTTGGTACCCTTCCCCAGGTTTGTGCCTCGACACAATCCTGTCTCAGAGCTCTACGGACAAATCCTTCGACCTCATGGCTTGGTTTTTGCTCTGACATCCACTGTCAACTGTGGGACCTTATATAGACAGGTGTGTGCCTTTCCAAATCATGTCCAATAAATTGAAATTACCACAGGTGGACTCCAATCAAGCCGTAGAAACATCTCAATGATGATCAATGGAAACAGATTCTACTTCCGGGTTGGAGCGAGCCGGTCGCATCCGCGCTTCGGTCTGCAGGTTGTATAACTTTTTCATTACATTTCATTACATTTCATTATAGTACAACTGTCTGATTTGTCTAATCTTAGCAATTTCTTCTTAGCTAGCTACATAGTCGTCGTTGTATCAAAGATAATTGCGTAATTATCGTATTTCGTCGTCTCCTATCTGCCCAACACTATCACACTCACCGTCTACCGTAGCACTGTAGTAACTATCACACTCAACTGAACGACTTGATTAGTGTAGTGTTAGCTAGCTACATAGTTGTCTTTGCTGTCTTCGTATCCAAGATAATTGTGTAGTTTAGAGTGTGGAGTCTTAGAGTGATAATTGCGTTATTATCGTATTTCATCGTCCTCCTATCTGCCGTCTACCGTAGCACTGTAGTAACTATCACACTCAACTGAACGACTTGATTAGTGTAGTGTTAGCTAGCTACATAGTTGTCTTTGCTGTCTTCGTATCCAAGATAATTGTGTAGTTCAGAGTGTGGAGTCTTAGAGTGATAATTGCGTTATTATCGTATTTCATCGTCCTCCTATCTGCCTAGCAGCTAGCCAGCTAGCATACGTTCACCGGCTACCGTAGCACTGTAGTAACTATCACACTCAACTGAACGACTTGATTAGTGTAGTATTAGCTAGCTACATAGTTGTCTTTGCTGTCTTCGTATCCAAGATAATTGTGTAGTTAGAGTGTGTAGTCTTAGAGTGATTATCTTAATTTACCGAGGTTAGCTAGCCAGCTATTTTGTCGTCCTTAACGTAGGAGACACTCCTAGCTAGCCAATAGCCAGCCAACGTCTACTGAATAGAACTTTCGCATTCCGGTCGCATTCCGCTTCGCTCTACAGGTAGTATCACATTTTCATTTCATTTCATTACAGTCCCAACGGTGTGATTTGTTTGATCGTAGCTAGCTACATAGCTAGCTACATAGCCGTCTTTGTTTCAAAGATAATTGTGTAGTCTAGAGCGATTTTCTAGGTTAGCTAGCCAGCTATTGTCGTTCTCCTAACGCAACGTAACGTAACCAACACTGCTAGCTAGCCAGCTAGCCCCCGAAAAGCAGCATTGTAGAAACTTCACACTCAACGGAACGACTTGATTAGGGTAGTGTCAACAACGCAGCTAGCCTACCTCAGCAGTACTGTATCATTTTAATCATTTTAGTCAATTAGATTCTTGCTACGTAAGCTTAACTTTCTGAACATTCGAGACGTGTAGTCCACTTGTCATTCCAATCTCCTCTGCATTAGCGTAGCCTCTTCTCTAGCCTGTCAACTATGTGTCTGTCTATCCCTGTTCTCTCCTCTCTGCACAGACCATACAACCGCTCCACACCGCATGGCCGCGGCCACCCTAATCTGGTGGTCCCAGCGCGCACGACCCACGTGGAGTTCCAGGTCTCCGGTAGCCTCTGAAACTGCCGATCTGCGGCCAACAAGGCAGAGTTCATCTCAGCCTATGCCTCCCTCCAGTCCCTCAACTTCTTGGCTCTGACGGAAACATGGATCACCACAGACAACACCGCTACTCCTACTGCTCTCTCTTCGTCCGCCCACGTGCTCTCGCACACCCCGAGAGCTTCTGGTCAGCGGGGTGGTGGCACCGGGATCCTCATCTCTCCCAAGTGGTCATTCTCTCTTCTCCCTTACCCATCTGTCTATCGCCTCCTTTGAATTCCATGCTGTCACAGTTACCAGCCCTTTCAAGCTTAACATCCTTATCATTTATCGCCCTCCAGGTTCCTCGGAGAGTTCATCAATGAGCTTGATGCCTTGATAAGCTCCTTTCCTGAGGACGGCTCACCTCTCACAGTTCTGGGCGACTTTAACCTCCCCACGTCTACCTTTGACTCATTCCTCTCTGCCTCCTTCTTTCCACTCCTCTCCTCTTTTGACCTCACCCTCTCACCTTCCCCCCTACTCACAAGGCAGGCAATACGCTCGACCTCATCTTTACTAGATGCTGTTCCTCCACTAACCTCATTGCAACTCCCTCCAAGTCTCCGACCACTACCTTGTATCCTTTTCCCTCTCGCTCTCATCCAACACTTCCCACACTGCCCCTACTCGGATGGTATCGCGCCGTCCCAACCTTCGCTCTCTCTCCCCCGCTACTCTCTCCTCTTCCATCCTATCATCTCTTCCCTCTGCTCAAACCTTCTCCAACCTATCTCCTGATTCTGCCTCCTCAACCCTCCTCTCCTCCCTTTCTGCATCCTTTGACTCTCTATGTCCCCTATCCTCCAGGCCGGCTCGGTCCTCCCTCCCGCTCTGTGGCTCGACGACTCATTGCGAGCTCACAGAACAGGGCTCCGGGCAGCCGAGCGGAAATGGAGGAAAACTCGCCCCCTGCGGACCTGGCATCCTTTCACTCCCTCCTCTCTACATTTTCCTCCTCTGTCTCTGCTGCTAAAGCCACTTTCTACCACTCTAAATTCCAAGCATCTGCCTCTAATACTAGGAAGCTCTTTGCCATCTTCTCCTCCCTCTTGAATCCTCCTCCCCCTCCCCCCTCTTCCTCTCTGCAGATGACTTCGTCAAACCATTTTGAAAAGAAGGTCGACGACATCCGATCCTCGTTTGCTAAGTCAAACGACACCGCTGGTTCTGCTCACACTGCCCTACCCTGTGCTCTGACCTCTTTCTCCCCTCTCTCTCCAGATGACATCTCGCGTCTTGTGACGGCCGGCCGCCCAACAACCTGCCCGCTTGACCCTATTCCCTCCTCTCTTCTCCAGACCATCTCCGGTGACCTTCTCCCATACCTCACCTCGCTCATCAACTCATCCCTGACCGCTGGCTACGTCCCTCCCGTCTTCAAGAGAGCGAGAGTTGCACCCCTTCTGAAAAAACCTACACTCGATCCCTCCGATGTCAACAACTACAGACCAGTATCCCTTCTTTCTTTTCTCTCCAAAACTCTTGAACGTGCCGTCCTTGGCCAGCTCTCCCGCTATCTCTCTCAGAATGACCTTCTTGATCCAAATCAGTCAGGTTTCAAGACTAGTCATTCAACTGAGACTGCTCTTCTCTGTATCACGGAGGCGCTCCGCACTGCTAAAGCTAACTCTCTCTCTCTGCTCTCATCCTTCTAGACCTATCGGCTGCCTTCGATACTGTGAACCATCAGATCCTCCTCTCCACCCTCTCCGAGTTGGGCATCTCCGGCGCGGCCCACGCTTGGATTGCGTCCTACCTGACAGGTCGCTCCTACCAAGTGGCGTGGCGAGAATCCGTCTCCTCACCACGTGCTCTCACCACTGGTGTCCCCCAGGGCTCTGTTCTAGGCCCTCTCCTATTCTCGCTATACACCAAGTCACTTGGCTCTGTCATAACCTCACATGGTCTCTCCTATCATTGCTATGCAGACGACACACAATTAATCTTCTCCTTTCCCCTTCTGATGACCAGGTGGCGAATCGCATCTCTGCATGTCTGGCAGACATATCAGTGTGGATGACGGATCATCACCTCAAGCTGAACCTCGGCAAGACGGAGCTGCTCTTTCTCCCGGGGAAGGACTGCCCGTTCCATGATCTCGCCATCACGGTTGACAACTCCATTGTGTCCTCGTCCCAGAGCGCTAAGAACCTTGGCGTGATCCTGGACAACACCCTGTCGTTCTCAAATAACATCAAGGCGGTGGCCCGTTCCTGTAGGTTCATGCTCTACAACATCCGCAGAGTACGACCCTGCCTCACACAGGAAGCGGCGCAGGTCCTAATCCAGGCACTTGTCATCTCCCGTCTGGATTACTGCAACTCGCTGTTGGCTGGGCTCCTGCCTGTGCCATTAAACCCCTACAACTCATCCAGAACGCCGCAGCCCGTCTGGTGTTCAACCTTCCCAAGTTCTCTCACGTCACCCCGCTCCTCCGCTCTCTCCATTGGCTTCCAGTTGAAGCTCGCATCCGCTACAAGACCATGGTGCTTGCCTACGGAGCTGTGAGGGGAACGGCACCTCAGTACCTCCAGGCTCTGATCAGGCCCTACACCCAAACAAGGGCACTGCGTTCATCCACCTCTGGCCTGCTCGCCTCCCTACCACTGAGGAAGTACAGTTCCCGCTCAGCCCAGTCAAAACTGTTCGCTGCTCTGGCCCCCCAATGGTGGAACAAACTCCCTCACGACGCCAGGACAGCGGAGTCAATCACCACCTTCCGGAGACACCTGAAACCCCACCTCTTTAAGGAATACCTAGGATAGGATAAAGTAATCCTTCTCATCCCCCTTAAAAGACCTAGATGCACTATTGTAAAGTGGCTGTTCCACTGGATGTCATAAGGTGAAAGCACCAATTTGTAAGTCGCTCTGGATAAGAGCGTCTGCTAAATGACTTAAATGTAAATGTAAAAAATGTAAATGAAACAGGATGCACATGAGCTCAATTTCAAGTGTCATAGCAAAGGGTCTGAATACTTATGTAAATAAGCTATTTCTGTTTTTTATTTTGTTTAAATTAGCAAACAGTTCTGAAACTTGTTTTCACTTTTTCATTATGTAGAATTGTGTGAGATGATGAGGATTTAAAAAAAAATCTATTGTAGAATAAGACTGTAATGTAACAACATTTGGGAAAAGCGTGGGGGGGTCTGAATACTTTCTGAATACAGTATGTATGTATGTATGTATGTATGTATGTATGTATGTATGTATGTATGTATGTATGTACTAGATATGGGAGTGGAGAGGCTACAGTAACTCATTAGTGAATATTGCTGGATTTGCTGTGGATAGATCAACTGCAGTCTTCCCCATGTTCAATAAAATGTTATTAAATTGCTTTTCAATCCTATAACCCTGTGGCTGATGGTTTAAAAAAGGACTAACATCAAGGAAAATATTTGTCACACTTATTTGTCTGTTCCGGTTATGGACATATTTATTTTAACAATTGTAATATTGAACAACGGGTTTGAAATATATTTCCAGAAATGATTGTTCTAAACACCTTCCTGAACCACCTGTAAAATAATGCATACACCATGGGATTCATAGTTCAATTCAAATATCCAATCCATATAAATGTTACAGACAAAACTGGTGGGGTAAAGTAACTAATAAAGGGATCAATGCAGTTGGAGACTGTTGGAGATAAAAGGCTGTCCAGAATGATAGAAATACCGTCATAATGATACCAAGTGTTTTGGTGGCCTTTCTCTGTGATTTGCCTACAGAGTTCTGATTGGTTGTACCATGAATTGAATGTGCCTTTCTCTGTGCTATAAGGAAAATCTTTAGGTAGATGCTAATCATCCCTACTCCTGGGATGTAGAATGAGATCACTGAAGACACAGTACTCAATACTTGTGAAACAAAAGAACCTCACAGGCAACATATTTATAGGAAAACTTCCAATTCCCCACATATTGCACTCTGCTTCCTGATCTGCATGTCATGCTTTTCAGTCACATGATCCACTCTATGCTCTGCTTTACAAAAAGATGACATTTCAAATGGGCTCAAACCCGTGTGTGTACCTGCTGTTTAGTTCAACATCAGCCATTAGACCAAAAACTGTTAAGCTCAACACCAGCCATTATATTCAAAGATGATTGAGTTAAAAGAAAATCCAAAGATACATTTTGTGTTCTTTATGAAACTGTATTGTAAGGTAGACTATGCTACATTGAAAATACAATAAAATGTAAATAAAAGAGATAGAAAGGATTTATAAGTAAAACACAGTTTCACAAAAATACCTGGCAAGTATTGACAGCAGTAGAATGTGCAGAAGAGGTTTTGTCAAATGCTTCTCTTCATTTGCCTCCTTGAACACATTATCCAATGTGGCCACGTCATTGTTTAGGTTTTAAAAGTTAAGTGCATACTGTTCACACACAGTTTTGCAATATATTAATGTAGCTTTACAATAGATCATGTAGTAGCAAATACATTTATATAAGAAGAATTTCTATTGAATATTTTCAATGTGACAATGAGATTAAGACATTTTCGAAACCATGGATAAAACAGTGCATAGATGATTGGATTTGCAGTAGAATTAAAGTAACCCAGCCAGATAAACACTTCAAAGAGAATAGGTGGTGTGCTAAAGTTTGTGTATGGATCAACTATGGAATTAACAAAGAAAGGCAGCCAGCAAAAGATGAAAACACCCACCGCAATGCCTAAAGTTTTAGCTGCTTTCCGCTCTGACCGTTGAGACACCACACCTCTACCTCCCTCATTGGAATTCTTTTGGCTGTCTTCAATCTTCCTTAGATGTTCTTTTGCCACCAAAAATATTTTGGTATACAAACCCACCATTACAGAGCACGGAAAGAAAAATGCTATCAATGTGTCTAGGGCGCCCCACAGAGCATTAAGGAAAAGATTACAACTTCCCAGGCAGTATATGGATGCAATGAATTCATCCAGTCCTCTTATATTTGCTTTGGAATATAGTAGGCCATAGGAGTACAATGCAGCAACGGCCCAACTGGCAAAAACCATGAGCCATGCAATTGGTATAGTAATCTTGGTGGAATAGCGAAGTGGACTGCACACAGCCTCATATCGATCTATGGCTATGAATACCAGGTGGAAAATTGAAACAGATGTGAGGAACATATCAGAATGCAGGAAACAAAAAGCATCTCCAAAGTACCAGCAGCCCTCCACAGCCTTAATTGTACTAAAAGGCATCACAGTTACTCCAACTAGCAGGTCTGCAACTGCCAAAGACATTATAAGCATGTTAGTTGGCGTGTGGAGCTGTTTTATGTGAGCAATGGAGATAATGACCACACCGTTCCCTAGAATAGTAACCAGCATAACCGAAACAAAAAAAAAGTATGAAGCAATTTGAACCCCTTCACTGAAGATTTCTCTGGTGCAGGAGGCATTTGATTCTGGGTAACAGAACATCTTAGGATCCAGATGTTGATGAGATGAGATATCCATTGCCAAAAACAAAAAGACGTTCAAGTTAGAGCTGATCACTTGCTACTGTAGTCACAGGTGAAGGTGTGTAAGTGGTGCTGAATCCAGCACAGTCTTCTTAGAAGAATGACAGTGTTTATATACCCTATTGGACATATTTTGGGCACACCCCTTTCCCAGCTACCAGCCAGTTATAATAGGTTACATGATTTACATCTGTTTATATTATATGTGTATATTCAAGTAATGTACAGCATGACAGTATGATAGTTTCGTAAAATAGTGATGTCATGAGCACTAAGCTCACAATTACTGTTCCAGCGGTGTGTACCTCAAGTAGGCACTAGGAGGAGACAAAGAACACTATTAAACAAGGTGACAGGCACAGGCATTGAAATACATTTATTTCAGGCAAACAGCTTTATATGAAACAGATTAAAAGCAGCTTCTGTTACATTTTCACTCAAGCTTTATCTTTTAGTTGCATAACTGTTACATGTTACATCCCACAATAATTCATATATTTATTTGAACATACAGCATACAATGTCAACTGAAACTACTCAGAATACAATCTAAATCTACAAGAACCTCTGTGAAAGATGTGACCACTGATGATGATTCTCAAAGCCCTCCTGAACCAAGTGTAAAAGAAAGCATAGACAATAGGGTTAAAAGCAGAGTTCAAATATCCAAACCAAACCAGGGTATCCCCCAACAGTGGGGGGATGGAGTACTGTATGAAAGGGTCAATGATGAGGCACAAGGAAAAGGGACTCCAGCAGATTAGAAACACACCCACTACTATTGCCAGAATATTTGCCCCTCGTCTCTCTCTACGTCCAGAGTCTGCCTCTTTAAACTGACGAGATAAATCTTTAATGGACCTGGCCTGAGCCCTGGCAACCCAATATATCTTTGAATATATACAAATCAAGATCATGCCTGGGATGTAAAAACTGAAGGAGGATGCTACTAAAGCTGCCACTGGACTAAAGAACACCTGACAGCCTCCAATGCACTTGACATGTGTTTCATAGAAATCCTCCTTGCCTTTCAGATTGATCTCAGGGAAGATCATTCCGTAAGAAAAAATGGCAGGGACCAGCCAACTGGTGCTGATCATGATCAATACAGTGTTATTGGTGATGATCAGTCTGTACGACAGTGGCCTGCAGACAGCAAAGTAACGATCAATGGAGATGAAGGATAGATGGAAGATGGAGGATGTACTCAGCATAATATCAGTGCTGGTGTGGAGCTTACACAGAAACCCTCCTAGGTACCAACAGCCCTGGACAGAGCGCACAGCACTGCACGGCATTACAAACACTCCCAAAAGGAGGTCACACACAGCCAAGGAGACGAGCAGTTGGTTTACGGAGGTTTGAAGCTGCTTGAAGTGTGCAATGGAGGTGATGACCAGAAGGTTCCCAATAACAGTCACCAGTATGGCCAACACCATCGATGTGAACATCGGAACCTGAACGCTCAGGGGTCGAGCAAACCTCACACACGATCCACTCAAAGACTCGTAGCAGAAAAGAGTCTGTGATTTCACAGTGCTGTTGAGGTTCGAAGTATTTGAGAAGTCCATTCCACCTGGTGTTTTAGGCCTAGAGACAAGGAACAATTTGATCACATCTTTAAATGTGTTTTTCAACATTTTTCATGTTTTCATTGGTCATCTACATTTATGTTTGCAAAAATGAACTGGACTTACTTTCAATTAAAGTTTTGCAAGAATAGTGTTACTGTAACAGACAGAACACTGAACTGCTGGTCCAAAACGTTGTTCTGAGTCAGATTATTGGGCTTCTGAAAATACAACACATCCTGCTGATAATGCTTCCCATCGGAATCCAGTTTATTTCTAAAAATAACACAAGTGAGGGCAATGCACTTGAGGGAAAAATGGCTATGGTAACACATTCCCATATAAATAGTAAGCTATTACTATCTTCATGAAATAGTTACACATTTAATAAACACCGTTTTTATCAAACTTTTATACTATATATTCATAGTATGTAAATGTAATCATGCAACTTGAACCACTACTTCTGTAAATGACTAGTATCAACAACAATTTCACATCACAGAAGTTAATGAAGCATAATTGGGGTAGCATCAACTAGTCATACTGTATGTGGTTCTTGATTGAAAGATCACAAAGAAAGAAAATAGTGTTGGAATGTCATCTTTCTTATTCTTGCTCCTTTGAAAATATGAAAAGTGGTATGAATAGACAGACTCCATGCAATCAACCTAAAACTTATACTCACCTTAACATCTACAAATATTGCGCGTTTCTTTAATTCGTTCTCAGCAATCAATACCTTAATCCCAATTATTTCATTGGAAACACTAAGCACTGATTTTGAGCTCTGGTCAGGATCCTTTCAGCTGAGGGAAACAAAGAGACAAGTAAACACTGTAGTCATGTTGACTTGTTGAACAATTGGTTATGAAATGATGGTGTGTAATATAGATCATGCATATGAAAAGTTTAATCTCACCTAATCATAGTCAGCAAACCATGCACAACCTCCTTCAGTCTCAGGCTCTACGAGCACCTAGACTTTCCTCTGAGTATTATATAAACGGACGGATGCTGCTTCACAGCCAATGAAATTAGAGTTTTGGTCAGTGGAGACTCCTATTGTATGTTGTTTACTGTGTCTGATGAGTCCACATGACTCAGTTGACAACATATAGTCGTCAATTATGGGCCCATTTGCAATAAACAATTAGCATTGTAATAATGCAGGATTATCTGTCATAATCTAAATAGCAATCAAGCACAAGCAAAGATCACACATTTAAGTATTCAAGAATCAATAGGTATACACTGGGCGACGAATGCATAACTTTGAGTTGCATATTGGGGAGGTCAGCCTCAATGGGTTCTGAGGTCAACACCCTTGTAGGTGTTAAAGAAATTACTGTGAAATAGTTGTTTCTGGTGAATTTTGAAGGGAAAATAGATAAAATCAAATCAAATGCTATTAGTCACACGCTCCGAATACAACAGGTGTATGATTACTTATGAGCCCCTGACCAACAATGCAGTTTAAAAAATAAATATATATCTATATACAAATAAATTAAAAAAAATAGGAATAAGAGTAAGAAATAAAAGTAACAAGTGATTTATGAGCAGCAGTAAAATAACAATAGCGAGACTATATACAGGGGGGTACCGGTACAGAGTCAATGTGCGGGGGCACCAGTTAGTTGAGGTGCTATGTACATGTAGGTAGAGTTATTAAAGTGAGGGGGGGGGGTGCAAATAGTCTGGGTGGCCATTTGATCAGGAGTCCACCCTATAGGCTGTCTCGTCGTTGTCGGTGATCAAGCCTACCATTGTTGTGTCATCGGAAAATTTAATGATGGTGTTGGAGTCATGCCTGTCCGTGCAGTCATGAGTGATCAGGGAGTACAGGAGGGGACAGAACACACACCCCTGAGGGGCCACTGTGTTGAGGATCAGCGTGGCGGATGTGTTGTTACCTACCCTTGCCACCTGGGGGCGGCCCATCAGGAAGTCCAGGATCCAGCTGCAGAGGGAAGGCCTAGTGGTTAGAGTGTTGGACTAATAACCGGAAGGTTGCAAGTTCAAACCCCCGAGCTGACAAGGTACAAATCTGTCATTCTGCCCCTGAACAGGCAGTTAACCCACTGTTCCTAGGCTGTCATTGAAAATAAGAATTTGTTCTTAACTGACTTGCCTAGTTAAATAAAGGTTTAAAAAAAGGGGGGTGTTTAGGCCCAGGGTCCTTAGCTTGTTTACATAGTGTTGAGGGCACAACAGTGTTGAACACTGAGCATTAGTCAATGAATAGCATTCTAACATAGGTGTTCCTTTTGTCCAGGGTGGAAAGGGCAGTGTGGAGTGCAATAGAGATTGCATCATCTGTGGATATGTTAGGGCGGTACGCAAATTGGAGTGGGTCTAGGGTTTCTGGGACAATGGTGTTGATGTGAGCCATGACCAGCCTTTCAAAGCATTTCATGGTTAAAGACGTGAGTGCTACGGGTCGGTAGTCATTTAGGCAGGTTACCTTAGTGTTCTTGGGCACGGCACTATGGTGGTCTGCTTGAAACATGTTGGTATTACAGACTCAGACAGGGAGAGGTTAAAAATGTCAGTGAAGACAGTTGGTCAGCACATGTGTGCACTCCGAGCACGTCCTGGTAATCCGTCCGGCCCAGCGGCCTGTGACCTGTTTACAGGTCTCACAGTCGTCTGGAACAGCTGATGCTCTCATGCATGTTTCAGTGTTTCTTGCCTTGAAGCGAGCAATCGAAGTCATTTAGCTCATCTGGTAGGTTTGTGTCACTGGGCAGCTCTCGGCTGTGCTTCCCTTTGTTGTCTGTAGTAGTTTGCAAGCCCTGCCACATCCGACAAGATTCGGAGCAGATGTAGTACGATTTGATCATATTCCTGTATTGACGCTTTGCCTGTTTGATGGTTCATCGGAGGGCATAGCAGGATTTCTTATAAGTGTCCGGTTTAGAGTCCCGCACCTTGAAAGTGGCAGCTCTACCCTTTAACTCAGTGCGAATGTTACCTGTAATCCATGGCTTCTGGTTGGGGTGGGGATGACGTCCTCGATGCACTTATTGATAAAGCCAGTGACTGATGTGGTGTACTCACCAATGCCAGGATTGGACGAATCCCAGAGCATATTCCAGTCTGTGCTAACAAAACAGTCCTGTAGTTTAGCATCTGCTTTACCTGACCACTTTTATAGACTGAGTCACTTGTGCTTCCTGCTTTCATTTTTGCTTGTAAGCAGGAATCAGGAGGATAGAGTTATGGTCAGATTTGCCAAATGGAGGGCGTGGGAGAGCTTTATACACATCTCTGTGTGTGGAGTAAAGGTGATATAGAATTTTTCCCCCTTTGGTTGCACTTTTAACATGATGATAGAAATGAAGTAAAACTGATTTAAGTTTTTCTGCATTAAAGTCCCCGGCCACTAGGAGCGCTGCCTCTGTATGAGCGTTTCCTGTTTGCTTATAGCGGAATACAGCTCATTGTGTGCGGTTTTAGTGCCAGCCTCGGTCTGTGGTGTATGTAGACAGCTACAAAAATTACAGCTTATCATGAGATACTCTACCTCGGGCGAGCAAAACCTTGAGACTTCCTTAGATATCGTGCACCAGCTGTTGTTTACATACATTACTGTTAAAAAGTTTGGGGTCACTTAGAAATGTCCTTGTTTTTGAAAGAAAAGCACATTTTTTGTCCATTAAAATAACATCAAATTGATCAGAAATACAGTGTAGACATTGTTAATGTTGTAAATGACTATTGTAGCTGGAAACAGCTGTTTTTTAATGGAATATCTACATAGGCGTATAGAGGCCCATTATCAGCAACCATCACTCCTGTGTTCCAATGGCACGTTGTTAGCTAATCCAAGTTAATCATTTTAAAAGGCTAACTGATCATTAGAAAACTATTTTGCAATTATGTTAGCACAGCTGAAAACTGTTGTTCTAATTAAAGAAGCAATAAAACTGGCCTTCTTTAGACTAGTTGAGTATCTGGAGCATCAGCATTTGTGGGTTCGATTACAGGCTGTAACGGCTTTCCTCTTCCTCTTCTGAGGAGGAGTAGCAAGGATCAGAAACAGTTCTGTAAGGTGACAAAACACATTAGACAGAAAATAAACACCCACGAAACACAAGTGGGAAAAGGCTACCTAAGTATGATTCTCAATCAGAGACAACTAACAACACCTGCCTCTGATTGAGAACCATACCAGGCCAAACGCAAAAACACAACATAGAAAACGGAACATAGACAACCCACCCAACTCACGCCCTGACCATACTAAAACAAAGACATAACAAAGGAACGAAGGTCAGAACGTGACACAGGCTCAAAATGGCCAGAAACAAATAACCTTCTTGTGAAACTCGGCAGCCTATTGTTGTTCTGAGAAAATAAGGCTATTCCATGCAATAATTGCCAAGAAGCTGAAGATCTCGTACAACACTGTGTACTACTACCTTCACAGAACAGCGCAAACTGGCTTTAACCAGAATAGAAAGAGTGGAAGGCCCCGGTTTTACTACCAGTCACTGTCTTCCACTATTGTAGTGGCGGTAGGTATGAAGAAGTATACTTCATAGCTATGTTATCCACGGAGGAGCTAGACCAGTCATACGTGGTGTGATTGTGGTTCATGACTTCTAATAACTTTTCTCCTGAACGGAGGGTTCTATTTATTAGTGGCGTGTGTAACCATTGTAAGAGTGCAATGGAGATTCCCTTCCCCGTGCTGCACTCTGAGTGACTCCTATGTCACTATTATCATTAGCAATTTAACTTGTGAGGTTACTAATCCTCTTCCTGAGTGTTGCTGGACTGACTGTGCTATTGGTACTGGTACTCAAGGGGTCCAGTTGTCCTACCGATTTATTCTGAAATGTTATCCTACAGGAATACATGATTAGAGCATTTTACTAGTTGTCTTGTAGTACTACTACACTTGGCAAGGAATGATTATTGTTGCCATTTGTTTTGGAGGTGGACAAGTCCACTGGACTTCATTTACGACCAGTGTGGTACACCTCAGTACTATCTTAGATGTGTTCTAAGATAATCCCCGTCTAGGGGCCTGTCTGCTCCTCACTGTTCTCAAAGGGGAGTTTACAACTAGATTTGATTTATGCTCTGGCGGCCTCCTACGGTGTTGTCCGTAGTCTCGACCCCCCCCATCGGCCTCGATAAGGCTCATCATGGGTCTGGGCTACTATTCCCCCCCTTTGTGTCTCGGGATCCCCCCCACCAGCAGGTGGTGTTGGTATCCGAGGCGCAAACGAAAAGTTCAGACCCTATGTTCGAGTTGTAAGTGGCCGCGTTATTATGAGAGTGGCTGTAACCTTTCAACCAAATCTCCTGGTGTTTGTGCTTCAACACCCTCAGTGGCTGTAGAGGCATGTCAGTCACCACTGCGTCCGCGTGTGGCAACCTCTTCAGTACCTGCGAACTGAGACGAGGATATCGGTTTGTGATATCGCAAAGTGTTTCACCAGTGGGAGTCATCGGGTCAGATGCTGGACTGACGCCATTAGTGTCATTGTAAGGGTTGACAGTCCCCCACAAAGTGTAAAGTGTGTCATCGGAAGCAGAGTATACTCTGCGCATCAATGTTTTTCTTGCTGAGACAGCCGCAGTGCTTGCTGAAGTGTCCGAAGTGCAAGAGAAATTAATCTCAACTACCGTATTGCATGACTGCAAGGAGGAGGGAAGTTGCTCATTCAAGAGACAGCTGGCTCGAAATCATGACAAGAATGGTCAATTAGATTGGCTGATGGAATGTGTCGAGATATCGTAATATCCTTGGATCGGATTCTGCACCAAGAGGTTTCTAAACGTCTTTTTCCCAAGGGGTGCTTTTGACAGATACCCCTCGTGAATGACTGCGTTGCAACTAGCGTTAGGGGAGGACAGTATGGTCTGCTCCAAGTAGCAGGGTACAGTTTCGAGGCTGGTAACATACACAGTGTGAATGAGCGATACGTCCTGGAAGTGTAGTTTCAGCATGACTCTCAATGTGAGACGATGTCGTCTGAGTGACCCCTCAAAGTGTAGTGTCGCATCGTTCCACTTTTAACCAACGTTTAGTTGGCTTCAAAGCCCTTTCTAGATCATCAAACAGTGTTTGAGAGATGAGTGATATTGTCGCACCCCGAATCAATTAGCGCATGACAATAGGTAGGTATGGGCATTTCGATTCGTGTTTAGTGGACATATTCCCCACAAAGTGGAGTGGTCGTTCACAACGACGTGATGTGTCAATTCTGTTCAAGGTGGAAGCAGATCGACTTTTATGATTTTGAGTGGGCTTGGCTTTTAACGAAGCGTTTGACCTTTTTTATTCGCAACTTTTGTATCAGAGTCTATAGACAAAGACGGTGGGCTTGTTTCTTGATCAAGCGGGCCCTGGATAGGGTCTCGAGTGAGAGCGGGAGAGATTTGAATTTTCCTGTGGACCTGGTGTCCGGTAATTCCCCGTCTAGTCCTTGTGACTTATCTTTTACACTTTTCTCAAATGTTTCTCGCTTTAGTTCTTCACGTAGTGGAACTTCTGGAGAACATTGGTCTACGTTTGATCATCCTTCAACCCTTTGTTACCCTTGTGCTCTGACACTTTGTGTGGGTTGGGTGCAGGAACGTAGTGAACAGGTTGATTGTAGCGGTAGTCGTTTTGATGGCAACGTGTTTTACAGTTATTTAGATCGCGGAGGTTATTGGATTCATGGTTTCATGGTAGAAACTGTTGTTGTGCGTCATCTCTTAACGCTCCAATACCTGATAATTCACCCTCTGACTGGAGTGGGTGCTCCTGGTCAAACTTCAAAACCGAGTGGTCAGGGCTCTTAGCGTTGCGAGCTTTTGATGCCTCAAAAGCTATGCTTGCAAGCTCTCTGAGTTGTAAGATAGGCAAGCCAACGTGGGCTGCAGGGCCCAAGTAGGTAATGAAGTTAGGATACATGTTCGACAGGAACATTTGTTTAAATGGTAACAGGTCTTCCATGCCTGTTTCAGTGAGTAGGCCAAAGTAAGCTGAACGAAGCCTATGATAGTAAGCTTGTGGGTGTTCGTTCCGAGCTTGTTTCACCGTGTAGCCAGTGAGCTATGGTGTCTGCGAGTCGCAGAACCACTGAATTCTAATTTCATAGCTGTGCCAAGTTTAGCGTAGTTATTTAGCACGTGTTGCTGTTGTAGGCGAATGAACCTTGTCACATGTCTATTCGACGTTCGCTTCAACAGGTGAACCCTGTCAGAACCCGTAGCGTTCGGGTAGCCATCCACCGCGTCCTCTATGTCAGCTAAGAAAGTCTCAGTATCGTTTGGCTGACCTGGAACGGGGTCAAAGGTGGGGAAATTCTTGATGAGTTTGTCAAGGTATTCTGCGTCAAGCGGGCGGAGAAGGTTGGCTTCATCCTGTGGGGAAAGTGGGGCCGAAAGGCCAAGATGAGAAGCCAAGCTTTGGCTTTGTTGGCCAAGAGGCGCTATATTACTCAGTGCCGAATGGCCAAGAGGAGAAGACTGAGGGACACATGTTGGAGGCAATGTCTGAAACCTATCGTCTTCACTCCTTTGAGTCCCGGGCTCCGGTTGCTTGGATGGATAGTAAAGCGTGACCATTCTGGATTTCCTCCAGATGGTACCTAACGGTGGTATTCTGCTGCATTGCAGAGTCCACTTGAGCGCTCAGAGTACTGATTTTGGACACGTGAGTGTTGCACTTGCTCCTCTCGGTCTCAAACTTATCTGTCATGGTTTGCAAATAGAGGTCTTGAGTACTGAGCGAGAGATTCAGTGATGAGATTTCTTCCGCTTGCTTAGAAATCAAGATTTCCATCTTCATCACCCGAGTTCTCTCATCATTCATTTGGTCAGCGACTTCAGTGAGTTCTGCTGATTTGTCATCCAACTTTGTCATCTTGTTCATCAATTGATTGTCTTTGGTCTGCAGAATTTTGAGTAGAACCGTGTTACTCTGAGTAACGTTCAACAAAACTACCTGCATGTTATCAAATTGCGTGCTCCTGTTTGTAGATAACTCAACAGATTTATCTAGTTTGGAGTGGACTACCTCGTATTTAGTTTTGGCTAGATCGAGTTGTTCCTGGAGACAATGATTTTGTTGAAGAGTTTGTGCTCGTTCATCGTCAAGTATTTGCAATTACTTTTAATTGTTCAGATTTAGACAATCACTACTTCCGGCGCCGACAGAGATGGCCGCCTCGCTTCGCGTTCCTAGGAAACTATGCAGTTTTTAGTTTTTTTACGTGTTATTTCTTACATTAGTACCCCAGGTCATCTTAGGTTTCATTACATACAGCCGAGAAGAACTACTGATTATAAGATCAGCGTCAACTCACCATCAGTACGACCAAGAATATGATTTTCGCGACGCGGATCCTGTGTTCTGCCTTTCAAACAGGACAACGGAATGGATCCCATGCAGCGACCCAAAAAAACGACTCCGAAAAAGAGGGAAATGAGGCGGTCTTCTGGTCAGACTCCGGAGACGGGCAGATTGTGCACCACTCCCTAGCATTCTTCTCGCCAATGTCCAGTCTCTTGACAACAAGGTTGATGAAATCCGAGCAAGGGTAGCATTACAGAGGGACATCAGAGACTGTAACGTTCTTTGCTTCACGGAAACATGGCTCACTGGAGAGACTCTATCGGAGGCGGTGCAGCCAGTGGGTTTCTCCACGCATCACGCCGACAGAAACAAATATCTTTCTGGTAAGAAGAGGGGCGGGGGCGTATGCCTTATGGCTAACGAGACATGGTGTGATGAAAGAAACATACAGGAACTCAAATCCTTCTGTTCACCTGATTTAGAATTCCTCACAATCAAATGTCGACCACATTATCTACCAAGAGAATTCTCTTCGATTATAATCACAGCCGTATATATCCCCCCCAGACACATTGATGGCTCTGAACAAACTTGATTTGACTCTTTGCAAACTGGAATCCATTTATCCGGAGGCTGCATTCATTGTAGCTGGGGATTTTAACAAGGCTAATCTGAAAACAAGACTCCCTAAATTTTATCAGCATATCGATTGCGCAACCAGGGGTGGAAAAACCTTGGATCATTGTTACTCTAACTTCCTCGACGCATATAAGGCCCTGCCCCGCTCCCCTTTCGGAAAAGCTGACCACGACTCCATTTTGTTGATCCCTGCCTACAGACAGAAACTAAAAAAAGAAGAAGCTCCCACGCTGAGGTCTGTCCAACACTGGTCCGACCAAGCTGACTCCACACTCCAAGACTGCTTCCATCACGTAGACTGGGATATGTTTCGTATTGCGTCAGATAACATTATTGATGAATAAGCTGATTCGGTGTGCGAGTTCATTAGAACGTGCGTTGAAGATGTCGTTCCCATAGCAACGATTAAAACATTCCCTAACCAGAAACCGTGGATTGACGGCAGCATTCGCGTGAAACTGAAAGCGCGAACCACTGCTTTTAATCAGGGCAAGGTGACTGGTAACATGACCGAATACAAACAGTGCAGCTATTCCCTCCGCAAGGCTATCAAACAAGCTAAAGCGTCAGTACAGAGACAAAGTAGAATCTCAATTCAACGGCTCAGACACAAGAGGCATGTGGCAGGGTCTACAGTCAATCATGGACTACAATAAGAAAACCAGCCCAGTCACGGACCAGGATGTCTTGCTCCCAGGCAGACTAAATAACTTTTTTTGCCCGCTTTGAGGACAATACAGTGCCACTGACACGGCCTGCAATGAAAACATGCGGACTCTCCTTCACTGCAGCCGAGGTGAGTAAGACATTTAAACTTGTTAACCCTCGCAAGGCTGCAGGCCCAGACGGCATCCCCAGCCGCGCCCTCAGAGCATGCGCAGACCAGCTGGCCGGTGTGTTTACGGACATATTCAATCAATCCCTATACCAGTCTGCTGTTCCCACATGCTTCAAGAGGGCCACCATTGTTCCTGTTCCCAAGAAAGCTAAGGTAACTGAGCTAAACGACTACCGCTCTGTAGCACTCACTTCCGTCATCATGAAGTGCTTTGAGAGACTAGTCAAGGACCATATCACCTCCACCCTACCTGACACCCTAGACCCACTCCAATTTGCTTACCGCCCAAATAGGTCCACAGACGATGCAATCTCAACCACACTGCACACTGCCCTAACCCATCTGGACAAGAGGAATACCTATGTGAGAATGCTGTTCATCGATTACAGCTCGGCATTCAACACCATAGTACCCTCCAAGCTCGTCATCAAGCTCGAGACCCTGGGTCTCGACCCGCCCTGTGCAACTGGGTACTGGACTTCCTGACGGGCCGCCCCAGGTGGTGAGGGTAGGAAACAACATCTCCACCCCGCTGATCCTCAACACTGGGGCCCCACAAGGGTGCGTTCTGAGCCCTCTCCTGTACTCCCTGTTCACCCACGACTGCGTGGCCACGCACGCCTCCAACTCATTCATCAAGTTTGCGGACGACACAACAGTGGTAGGCTTGATTACCAACAACGACGAGACGGCCTACAGGGAGGAGGTGAGGGCCCTCGGAGTGTGGTGTCAGGAAAATAACCTCACACTCAACGTCAACAAAACTAAGGAGATGATTGTGGACTTCAGGAAACAGCAGAGGGAACACCCCCCTATCCACATCGATGGAACAGTAGTGGAGAGGGTAGCAAGTTTTAAGTTCCTCGGCATACACATCACAGACAAACTGAATTGGTCCACTCACACAGACGGCATCGTGAAGAAGGCGCAGCAGCGCCTCTTCAACCTCAGGAGGCTGAAGAAATTTGGCTTGTCACCAAAAGCACTCACAAACTTCTACAGATGCACAATCGAGAGCATCCTGGCGGGCTGTATCACCGCCTGGTACGGCAACTGCTCCGCCCACAACCGTAAGGCTCTCAGAGGGTAGTGAGGTCTGCACAACGCATCACCGGGGCAAACTACCTGCCCTCCAGGACACCTACACCACCCGATGTTACAGGAAGGCCATAAAGATCATCAAGGACAACAACCACCCGAGCCACTGCCATCAAAGCAGGGACCGAGAAACTGAAAAACAGCTTCTATCTCAAGGCCATCAGACTGTTAAAACCTCTTAAGGATAGGCGGGACGCAAATGTCTCAACTGGCCAATTGCCAGGGGAAATGCAGAGCGCCAGATTCAAATAAAATGCTATAAAATTCAAACTTTCATTAAATCACACATGTAAGATACTCAATTAAAGCTACACTTGTTGTGAATCCAGCCAACATGTCAGATTTTTAAAACGCTTTTCGGCGAAAGCATAAGAAGCTATTATCTGATAGCCTGCACCAGCAGTAAACAAAGGAGTTAGCATATTACAACCCTGCAGGCGCTACACAAAACGCTGAAATAAAATATAAAACATGCATTACCTTTGACGAGCTTATTTTGTTGGCACTCCAATATGCCCCATAAACATCACAATTGGTCCTTTTGTTCGATTAATTCCATCCATATATATCCAAAATGTCCATTTATAAAGCGCGTTTGATCCAGAAAAAACAGCTTACAAAAACGCAACGTCACTACAAAATATTTGAAAAGTGGCCTATAAACTTTGCCAAAATATTTCAAACTACTTTTTGTAATACAACGTTAGGTATTTTTAAACGTTAATAATCGATCAAATTGTAGACTGGGCAATCTGTATTCAATACACCTTCCGGAGACACCTGAAACCCCACCTCTTTAAGGAATACCTAGGATAGGATAAAGTAATCCTTCTCCCCTCCCCCCTTAAAAGACCTAGATGCACTATTGTAAAGTGGCTGTTCCACTGGATGTCATAAGGTGAAAGCACCAATTTGTAAATCGCTCTGGATAAGAGCGTCTGCTAAATGACTTAAATGTAATGTAAATGAAAGAAACCAGCTCTGCTTTTCACGTCTTGCGCAACTCACAAAAGTGTCCCCAGTTCCTAGTTGGCCTACTTCTTCATTGCACAAAGGAATAACCTCAACCAAATTCCAAAGACTGGCGACATCTAGTGGAAGCGGTAGGAACTGAAAATAGGTTCCTATGAAATATCCCATGGCAAAGACAAGATAGGGAACAGAGAGGGGAGAAAAAAATCTGAACAGTTAGTCCTCAGGGTTTTGCCTGCTACATAAGTTATGTTATACTCACAGACATGATTCAAACAGTTTTAGAAACTTCAGAGTGTTTTCTATCCAAATCTACGAATAATATGCATATCTTATATTCTTGGCATGAGTAGCAGGAAGTTGAAATTGGGCACGCTATTTATCCAAAAGTGAAAATTCTGCCCCCTAGCTTTAAGTGGTTCTATCTCAAGGCCATCAGACTGTTAAACAGCCACCACTGACATTGAGTGGCTGCTGCCAACACACCGACTCAACTCCAGCCACTTCAATAATGCAAATTGATGTAAAAATATATCACTAGCCACTTTAAACAATGCTACTTAATATAATGTTTACATACCCTACAATACTCATCTCATATGTATATGTTTATACTGTACTCTAAATCATCTACTGCATCTTTATGTAATATATGTATCACTAGCCACTTTAAACTATGCCACTTTGTTTACATACCCTACATTACTCATCTCATATGTATATACTGTACTCGATACCATCTACTGCATCTTGCCTATGCCGTTCTGTACCATCACTCATTCATATATCTTTATGTACATATTCTTTATCCCTTTACACTTGTGTGTATAAGGTAGTAGTTGTGGAATTGTTAGGTTAGATTACTCGTTGGTTATTACTGCATTGTTGGAACTAGAAGCACAAGCATTTCGCTACACTCGCATTACCATCTGCTAACCATGTGTATGTGACAAATACAATTTGATTTGATTTGAGATAAACCATCAAACAAGAAAAGTGTGAATACAGGATTAAGATTGAATCCTACTACACCGGCTCTGACGCAGGGCTTCAAAACTATTACGGACTACAAAGGGAAACCCAAATACGAGCTGCACAGTGATGCGAGCCTACCAGACGAGCTAAATTACTTTTATGCTCGCTTCGAGGCAAGCAACACTGAAGCATGCACGAGAGCACTAGCTGTTCTGGATGACTATGTGACAAAGCTCTCGGTAGACAATGTGAACAAAACCTTTTTTGTTTTATTTTTTATTTATTTTTTTATTCCCCCTCCCCCTTTTTTCTCCCCAATTTCGTGGTATCCAATTGTTAGTAGCTACAATCTTGTCTCATCGCTACAACTCCCGTACGGGCTCGGGAGAGACGAAGGTTGAAAGTCATGCGTCCTCCGATACACAACCCAACCAAGCCGCACTGCTTCTTAACACAGCGCGCATCCAACCCGGAAGCCAGCAGCACCATTGTGTCGGAGGAAACACCGTGCACCTGGCAACCTTGGTTAGCATGCACTGCGCCCGGCCCGCCACAGGAGTTGCTGGTGCGCGATTAGACAAGGATATCCCTACCGGCCAATCCCTCCCTAACCCGGACGATGCTATGCCAATTGTGCATCGCCCAACGGACCTCCCGGTCACGGCCGGTTACGACAGAGCCTGGGCGCGAACTCCAGAGTCTCTGGTGGCACAGCCCTTAACCACTGCGCCACCCGGGAGGCCTGAACAAAACCTTTAAATAGGTCAACATTCGCAAAGCCGCTGGGCCGGACTGATTACCAGGACGTGTATTCAAAGCATGCGCAACCAGCTGGCAAGTGTCTTCACTGACATTTTCAACCTCTCCCTGACCGAGTCTGTAATACCAACATGTTTCAAGCAGACCACCATAGACCCTGTGCCCAAGGAAGCGACGAACGTAACCTGCCTAAATGATTACCGCTCCATGGCACTCACGTCAGTAGCCATGATGTGCTTTGAAAGGCTGGTCATGGCTCACATCAACAGCATCATCCCGGACACCCTAGACCCACTCCAATTCGCATACCGCCCCAACAGATCCACAGATGATGCAATCTCAATTGCACTCCACACTGCACTTTCTCACCTGGACAAAAGGAACACCTATGTGAGAATGCTGTTCATTGACTACAGCTCAGCATTCAACACTATAGTGCCCATGAAGCTCATCACTAAGCTAAGGACTCTGGGACTAAACACCTCCCTCTGCAACTGGATCCTGGACTTCCTGACGGTTCGCCCCAGGTGGTAAGAGTAGGCAACAACACATCTGCCACGCTGATCCTCAACACTGGGGCCCCTCAGGGGTATGTACTTAGTCCCCACCTGTACTCCCTGTTCACCCATGACTTTGTTGCCAAACACTACTCCAACACCATCATTAAGTTTGCTGATGACACAACAGTGGTAGGCCTGGACACCGACAACGATGAGACGGTCTATAGGGAGGAGGTCAGAGAACTGGCAGTGTGGTGCCAGGACAACAACCTCTCCCTCAAATGTGAGCTAGACAAAGGAGCTGATCGTGGACTACAGGAAAAGGCAGGCCGAACAGACCCCCATTAACATTGATGGAGCTGTAGTAGAGTGGGTCGTGAGTTTCAAGTTCCTTGGTGTCCACACACCAACGAACTATGATGGTCCAAACATACCAAGACAGTCATGAAGAGTGCACGACAAAACCTTTTCCCCCTCAGGAGACTGAAAAGATTTGACATCCCCATATCCTCAAAAGGTTCTACAGATGCACCATCAAGAGCATCCTGACCGGTTGCATCCCCGCCTGGTATAACAACTGCTCGTCATCTGACCGTAAGGTGCTGCAGAGTGTGGTACGAACGGCCCAGTACATCACTGGGGCCAAGCTTCCTGCTATCCAGGACCTATATAATATACACTGTCAGAGGAAAGCCAATAAACTGGAGACTCCAGTCACCCAAGTTAAAGACTGTTTTCCTGCTACTACACGGCAAGCGTTACCGGATCGCCAAGATTAGGACCAAAAGGCTCCTTAACAGCTTCTACCCCCAAGCCATAAGACTGCTGAACAGTTAATAAACTCACCACCGGACAATTTACATTGACCCCCCTCCCTTTTCTACACTGCTGCTACTCGCTGTTGATTATCTATGCTTTGTCACTTCCCCCTACCTACATTTACAAATTACCTCAACTAACCTGTACCCCAGCAAACTGACTCAGTACCGTCACCCCCTGTATATAGCCTCGTCATTGTTATTCTTATCGTGTTACTTTTTTATTATATATTCTTTTACTTTAGTCTACTTGAGTGAAGGGCGTTTGCCAGCAGTAGGTTAGACAGCAGCTAGAAGGCCGGAGACGCCGAACGTCTGAGCTGGACAGGAGGGGGAGCCAAAGCGAGGGTGCCGCCGACCTTGGGGACAACCCCGGAGATGCGGTGCGGGTCAGTCGGGACGATGCTTGTGGAAGTCCCGAATGAGAGAACCATCCAGGATGTCCCGTGCCGGAACCCAGCACCACTCTTCGGGACCGTACCCCTCCCAGTCATCCAGGTATTGGAGAAGCCCCCCACTATGCCGTGAGCCCAACAGGCTGCAGATGGAGTATGCCGGGGCCCCCCCCGACATCAAAGGGAGGGGAGATGCATTGTGGGGTCCAGCGCTAGCCAAGGACCAACTGCCACCGGCCTGAGGAGAGATACATGAAATGAGGGTGAGATACGGTAAGTGACGGGAGCTGTAATCTGTAAGTCACCTCATTGTCTCTACTCAGGACTTTCAACGGCCCCACAAACCGCGGACTCATCTTCCGGCAGGGCAATCGGAGATGCTGGTCCTTCGTAGAAAGCCAGACACTGTCACCGGGGTGAAAGACCGGGCCACACTGAAATGACGATCGGCCTGCGCCGGAGGACGACGCGCTGGAGACTGGTTTGCACGGTGTTCCATACCTCATTGGCCGGAACCAATCGTTTACCGCAGGAGCCTCGATCTGACTCCGGTGCCAGGGCCGGCTGATTGCCTAGAACACGCTGAAAGGGTTTGAGGTTAGTGACGGAGGGAGTTTTGTGCGCCCACTCCCCCGGCCGGTCCTGACAGTAACTACGAAGGTACCTACCCAGTTCCTGATTTACCTTTCCACCTGCTCATTTGATTGGGGACGGTACCCGGAGGTGAAGCTGACCGTGACCCCCAGTCGTTCCATGAAAGCCTTCCAGATACAGGAGATGAACTGAGGATCATGGTCAGACACAATGTCCTCCGGGATCCTGTAGTGCCAGAAGACGTGAGAGAAGAGAGCCTCCATGGAGACCAGGCAGAGGACTCAAATGACAGGCGTTTGGAAAACCAGTCCACAATGACAAGGATGGTGGTGCCCCTCCGAGGGGGGAAGGTCTGTGACAAAATCCATGGGACCAAGGTCATTGTGGAACTGGCAGCAGGTGGATTTTGCCATAGGGGAGGTGTCTAGCTCTGTGTGCAGGTGGAGCAGGAAGAGACGTCGGGAGTGATGTTTGCTGATAATGGGCCTCTGCACGCCTATGTAGATATTCCATTTAAAAAATGCTGTTTCCAGCTACAATAGTCATTTACAACATTAACAATGTCTACACTGTATTTCTGATCAATTTGATGTTACTTTAATGGATAAAAATGTGCTTTTCTTTCAGAAACAAAGACATTTCTAAGTGACTGGTTAAAACAGCATGATTATTTAGTTCAACACATAATTACTATTTAGTTCAAAACAGCATGACTATTTAATTTAAGACAGCATGACTATTTATTTAACACAGCATTTTTTTGTGTGACCAACTTTTAATTCAGTTTAGTAAAATAAATTCTGAGAGGGGGTTACAGGTACAAAAACAATCAAAGAAATGCGCACAAAGATAACCCCAACCTATTCCCCCCTTCAGTCCCACTAGGGAAACATGTTTCCCACCCGCCTAATCGAAAAGTTGCTGGTTTGAACCCGAGCTGACTCTGCGAAAAGTCTATTGATGTAAATTCATGCACTTCAAAATGAATTGTATAACTTTACCCAGAAGCATTTAACTCCCACATGCACATTCCTTCATATGATATCTGATTTAGGGACACGATCAATTGGGAGTTAAATAATTTCATCATAAAACGTTTAGTTGGTGCTAAATACAGTCTGTGAACAAACTTAAATAGTATAAATTGACGGATCGGGTTACGGGACGCCGAGGTCATATTTTTTCCATACTCTCTTCCAGTTTGAAGGGTTGTTCAGATTCAATTAGATCTGTGGACAATACTTTTTCAATGGCCAGCTCAGAATATGTTGTTTATATATTATAGAGATAAGTCCTTTCGGGAGCCCAGATATTGTCTTTATAAATCCCATCATTGGATGGTTCGGTAGTTGGGTTTCACAAGGGAATCCATAGGCCAGCATACCTGACCTAAGTTGTAAACATAGTGTAGTGGATTTTTACTGTGTCTCTTTCTGCTTACAGTGTCTCACACTTGGCATACATGTTTGACCTGTTGCATACTTAGAAACGCACCTGTTGTAGACAGACAGGGTGTCTGAGGTTTGCTCTTACAAGGTTGGCTCGGCAGAGGTGGAACATAGGCTGAACGCCCAGACTCTGTGGTTGCATGTATTCTTCTGGGCAACCACTCTCTGGGAGCAAACACTTTGCTGAGAATGAACGCACTTGGCTATCTTTGTGTAACCCATTGTGATAGTATAAATATGCTGAGGGGTAAATACCTCAGAGCTTCTGACTAACTTGTGCTGTTTGTAATTTCACCGCTGGCATGAATAAACATAAATTAATTGAATCTTGACTTTGGGGTCCTTAGTGGAAATTTCCACGACAACAGAAAAAAAGGAGTAATGTTTATGTATTTTTCAAATCTTGGAATAGTCTCATACCATTACTGTCCATGATGTCAGTAAGGGTACGGATTCCACATTTGGACCATTCAGGGGATACCAAAGGCCGCCCTTCAGAGTGCAAGGTATTATTGTGTAATATTGTATGTAGTATTGGTATGACATTTTTATCAGGTTTCAGGTAAGACCCAAGTGCAGAATGTGTTGAAGTAACAATGTTTATTGTAACCACTGGGCAGGCATACAACAGGTCAAGGCAGGCAAGGGTCGATAATCCAGAGTAGTGGGGTCAATTTACAGGATGGCAGGCAGGCTCAGAGTCAGGACAGGGTCAAAACCAGGAGTTGAGAAAAAACACTGGCTGACTTGAACAAGCAAGACAAATTGGCAGCAGACATACACAGGGGATAATCGGGAAAATGGGCGACATCTGGAGGGGGTGAGACAAGCACAAAGACAGGTGAAACAGATCAGGGCGTGACAATTTTGATTCCCAGTTACATTGTTTTTCAATTTTGCACCAAATAAAAATTGTGTGAGCAAAAATAGGACCAAAGCGTAGTTTACATTATTTATTCTCTTGGCGATCGATGCCTTTAGTGGGATAATTTTTACTATAAATATTTAATTTTCATGAAATCACAAGTGCAATATACCAAAACACAGTTTAGCTTTTTGTTAATCCACCTGGCATGTCAGATTTAAAAAACTTTACGGTGAAAGCAAACAATGCAATTATGTGAGGAGAGCTCTCAGCAGACAAAACATTACAAACAGCTAGCAGCAAAGTAGATTGGTCACGAAAGTCGAGAAAGCAATCAAATGAATCGCTTTTACCTTTGATGATCTTCATATGTTTGCACTCGCGAGACTCCCAGTTACACAATAAATGCTTGTTTTGTTCCATAAAGGTTCTCTTTATATCCAAAACCTCCATTTGGTTGGCGAGTTTTGTTTAGTAATCCACGAGCTCGTGCGTCACGACGGGAAGACAAAAATTCCAAATAGTATCCGTAAAGTTCGTAGAAACATGTCAAACGTTTTTATAATCAATTCTCAGGTTGTTTTAAACAATAAATAATCGATTATATTTCAATAGGGGAGAGAAAAAAGGTCTTGCTCCAGGCGCTGCTCATGCACAAATCTGGGGGACACCTAGCTATCCACTGACGCGATGTGATCATTCTCGCTCATTTTTCAGAATAAAAGCCTGAAACTATGTCTAAAGACTGTTCACACCCCCTGTGGAAGCCATAGGAAAGGAATATGGTTGATATCCATTTAAATGGAGGATAGGCTTGCAATGGAACAGAGTAGTTTCAGAAAAACAGCACTTCCTGTTTGGAATTTCTCAGGTTTTTGCCTGCAATATAAGTTATGTTATACCACAGACAATATTTTGACAGTTCTGAAACTTTAGAGTGTTTTCTATCCTAATCTGCCAATTATATGCATATTCTAGCTTCTGGCCTGAGAAATAGGCAGTTTACTTTGGGAATGTTTTTTATCCAAACATCAAAATACTGCCCCCTTGCTTCAAGAGGTTTTAAGGGATATATCAGTGAAGACCACCTCTTCCAGGACAATAGGAGACACCATATTTCTATACTGTCAATAAGCGACTTCATTGAAATATACAGAGAAAAGAGTTGGCCCGAGAATTGAACCCTGTGGCACCCCCATAGAGACTACTAGATGTCCGGACAACAGGCCCTCAGATTTGACACACTGAACTCTATCTGAGAAGTAGTTGGTGAACCAGGCAAGGCAGTCATTTGAGAAACCAAGACCATTGAGTCTGCCATTAAGAATGCGGTGATTGACAGAGTCAAAAGCCTTGGCCAGGTCGATGAAGACGGCTGCACAGTACTGTCTTTTATCGATGCCGTTATGATATCGTTTAGGACCTTGAGCGTGGCTTAGGTGCACCCATGACAGCTTGGGGATTCAATCCAGCAATCTTTCGGTTACTGGCCCAATGCTTTAACCATTATCAATCAATCAAATGTATTCATAAAGCCCTTCTTACATCAGCTGATGTCACAAAGTGCTGTACAGAAACTCCAGCCTAAAACCCCAAACAGCAAGCAATGCAGGTGTAGAAGCATTGAACCTATTTGGTTAACTATATTAGCTATGACAATCGGTTTATATTGCTAGTACTCTATGGATTGGGATTATGGTTCATTGTTTAGCTAGCTAGCTAATGTTACATGTCTAAACAAAAGACCTCAAGTTAAAGCTTTTGTTAGCTAGCTAGCTGATAACCCATCAAGTTAGCCAGGTGTGTCTGATGCTGATTACGGCTCTCTATTGTATAATAATGCTAAAATATTTGTATCTGGAATTTGTCTTTCACCATCAGTAGAACACGCCTGACTCTCTCCACCAGTCATACAAGGAGAATGGTCTAATACCTCCCATCAAAAAGAGAGCTGGCCCAAGCAAGCTGAGGACTTGCAGCAGTGGTGAATTTGCTCAACATCTCGCATGAAGATAATGCAATAGTATTACCAGGACGGCACCCATGACACAAACACTTTGGTGGTAAACTGCTGCCATCCCATGTGACAAAAGCAGCAGTGTGGCGTCTGTACAAGGAATCGATGACAACACTTGGTATACAAAGAATAAACACGTTTTGAACATTTATTTGACCTCCAACATGATTGGCACTACTTGAATTGATCTCACATTATTTCTGTATTTTCCAGAGGTACATGTAGTCAGGCTGTCTTCCTTCAGGAATCTGTTAAGAAAATTGCTGCCCAACATCTCAATTACTAAGCCGAGGACAGACATGTGCTGAACAAGCAGGAACAACTATCAGGCCTTCAGATCTGCCAGAAGCTGTTAAGTCAGCCAAGCAGAAGAACCAAGAGCAGCATCTCCTGCTTGTTCAGAGTGAGCGGTCTGTCTACCAGAAGATGGTTGCTGACTGTGAGACCAGCTGTCAAGACTTGCAATTATCTCAGGGGGCCCCTACTGAACCAGCAAACAAAGACATCAGGATACATTACAGCTTTGATTTTGCTCAACAAGTAAGCAACATTTCTCCTTTTTCCTGATTAAGGACATAGATAGATATACAAAAAAATGATATACTGTCACGGCCGTCGCAAGAAGTAGACCAAGGTGCAGCGTAGTGAGCGTACATTTTCCTTTTATTTTAAAATGACGCCAACAAACAAGAAACAAAATGAACAACCATGAAGCTTACAGGGCTTTAGTGCCACAAACAAAGTTAACTACCCACCAAGACAGGTGGGAAAAAGGGCTGCCTAAGTATGGTTCCCAATCAGAGACAACGATAGACAGCTGTCCCTGATTGAGAACCATACCCTGCCAAAACAAAGAAATACAAAACATAGAAAATAGAACATAGAATGCCCACCCCACATCACACCCTGACCTACGCAAATAGAGAAAGAAAACGGCTCTCTACGGTCAGGGCGTGACATATACAGTGCTGTGCAAACTTTTTAGGCAGGTGTGAAAATATGGTGTAAAGTAAGAATGCTTTCAAAAGTAGACATGCTAATAGATTATGTTTATCAATTAACAAAATGCAGTGAGTGAACAGAAGAAAAATCTACGACCACCCTTTGCCTTCAAAACAGCATCAATTATTCTAAGTACACTTGAACATAGTTTTTGAAGGAACTCGGTAGGTAGGTTGGCCCAAATATCTTGCAGAACTAACCACAGCTGTGGATTTAGGCAGCGTCAGGTGCTTCTCTCTCTTCATGTAATCCCAGACAGACTCGATGATGTTGAGATCAGGGCTCTGTGGCTGCCATACCATCACTTCCAGGACTCCTTGTTCTTCTTTACGCTGATAGTTCTTAATGACTTTCGCTGTATGTTTGGGGTCGTTGTCATGCTGCAGAATAAATTTGGGGCCAATCAGATGCCTCCCTGATGGTATTGCATGATGGATAAGTATCTGCCTGTAATTCTCAGCATTGAGGAGACCATTAATTCTGACCAAATCCCAAACTCCATTTGCAGAAATGCAGCCCCGAACTTGCAAGGAACCTCCACCATGCTTCACTGTTGCCTGCAAACACTCATTTGTGTACCTCTGTCCAGCCCTTCAGCGAACAAACGGCCTTCTGTTACAGCCAAATATTTCACATTTTGACTCATCAGTCCAGAGCACCTGCTGCCATTTGTTTGCACCCCAGTTCCTGTGTTTTCATGCATAGTTGAGTCCACGGTAAAACAAACAAATGTAGAAAGTTCAGCACTGTTGCTACTCACCCTAGGAGTGGCCGTCCTGCAAAGAGGACTGCAAGAGCACAGCGCAGAATGCTCAATGAGGTTAAGAAGAATTCTAGATTGTCAGCTAAAGACTTACAGAAATCTCTGGAACATCTCTGTTGATGAGTCTACGTTACGGAAAACACTAAACAAGAATGGTGTTCATGGGAGGACACCACAGAAGAAGCCACTGCTGTCCAAAAAAAACAATTTCTGCATGTCTGAAGTTTGCAAAAGTGGGATGTCCAGTAGGTCAGGTGCTGCTGGGTAAATCGGACGACGGCCGACCCCGCCATTCAGTTTCTGCAGATAGCGTCTTACTGTACTTGCCGTGGTCGGCCCAGCATTGGTTTAGTGGGCTTTCCCTCTTTTGGTGACCCTGGGTGGGCCCTGGCGAACAACGCCGGACCCTAGTAAATTGTTTGTGAAAACCAGGCCCTCAACTCTGGCTAGCCGCATTTCCCTCACCTTCACAGGCAGGATGGGGCAGTTAACGCAGGAGTCAGAAAAGGCCTCACGTAGGCGGCCATCACCTAGTCAGGCAGGGCACAGATCATGAACATCTTCTACTTGTAGTTCAGCTCCACGAGAGCAGCCATGCATGCCCAGCATCATGGTGATGCATTGTTCTCTCAGCTCAGAATGTGAAGAAAATAAATGATAAAATAATTATTATTCAATTGTTATGGGATATTTATGAATAATTACTAAATGATGTATACATTTAACTTAGAAATATAACTAAACAGAATACTACTATGTTACTGTACCGATGTATGAATCTTATTATAATCATAATACTGAATATAATGCGTGTAGTTTTAGTCAAGAATTAGAACAAGGACTTTCTGTTCCTTGTTAGAAATGAATGGAGCTATCGTCAGACCGGCTGGAATGCTGTGTTCCTTACAGGACATTCTGTCCCCACCCAGGGAGGGGAGAGACCTTGGGCTTGTAGTAGATTGTTTAACAGGTGGCAGACAATGTGGGAAGGCTTGTGAACTATATTGCCATTGTATCTGAGAGGAGGAGAGACATTTATGACGAAATGTGAGCTATATAAACCAATGTACATTGTATTATGACCAGGACTCTCGAGAATAAATGCTATTGGCTAATCTTGGTGGACTGGTCTCTGTCCATTTTATGCAAATAAGGATCTTACAAATTCTTAGAAACAGACAGTGATTTAAATTGAATTGGTTAATGAACACATACAGGAATTGTGAAATTCCTTTAACAGCAATACACTGATTCATCAAATTAACTAATATAATAGTAACCGAAGACTGTATACAACAGCTACCACAATACACAGTAAGGGTAGAGAGCTACAATAATCTGGCAGGAGCTGTACAGCACCCGCAATAATTATTTTGAGTGAGCCTAGCTATGACCACAGGGCTGGAGCAGAAGAGGTAACATCTTTAAATGTATGCTTATTTATGAGAAACATGCACAAATGGCAGTCGTTTGGTAAGCCAAGCTGACAACACACAGTGGCAGCTATGTGGAGTTGGTAAGCTAGTTGATGACACAAAGTGGCATCCAGGTTGAGTTAGTAGCATGCTAGTAATGCCAAGTGAGAGAGATGCCTAAGGGAGGCAATCCGAATCTCACGTCATATAGCTGCCTAGGCTAACAATCTTCCTAGATGTGGTTATGTCGGGAAGTGACCCATTCGAGTTTTAAGTAGTTGAGGGACGAGTTGTGCCCGGTTGCCTCGATAACGAATACAGGAGTGGAGGATATCTTGACAAGGTTACCACTGTAGTACGGTGGCCAACACACACACTTGCTGGTGGGCTAAGTCAGCACAAGACAAGAAAGCCCGATATCCTCCGATAAAATGTATAGGTAGGGAAGAGCTGTCACATAGCCTTGGAGGACGAATTTCACACTCTGACCCACAGGCTGTTGGTGACAGACTGACAGTACACACAACTCACACAGAGTTTGGCTTACCTTACCGTGACCTGGGAAGATGCAATCCCAAAAACGGAGCAGCGGTACAGTCAACTTGCAAGATATGGCTAAGCACATTGCTAGAAGAAATAAGAGACAGTGCGTAGTTGACATACGGTTTTATGTCCTACCACACTGTTACATCACTGGTGTGACTTTGTTGTTATTATTACTGGATCTGCGCAGCGAGGAGGATATGATTCATACTTTCAACCATACTGACGGTCTGAAAGGTATAAAGTAGGTTCAGCTCTGGCCTATTGGAAAGGGGATACCTAGTCAGTTGTACAACTGAATGCACTCAAATCAAATCAATTATTTGTCACATTCGCCAAATACAACAAGTGTCGACCTTACCGTGAAATGCTTACTTACAAGCCGTTAACCAACAGTGCAGTTCAAGAAGAGTTAAGAAAATAAAAAATGAGGAAAATGAACATAACAATAACGATCTATATACAGGGGGTACCGGTACCGAGTCAGTGTGCGGGGTGCAGGTTAGTTGAGGTAATTTGTACATAATTTGTAGGAGGGTTAAAGTGACAATGCAAAGATAATAAACAGCGAGTAGCAGGCGTCAATGTAAATAGCCCGGGTGGCCATTTGATTAATTGTTCAGAAGTTATATGGTTGGGGATAGAAGCTGTTAAGGAGGCTTTGGTCCTAGACTTGACGCTCCGGTACTGCTTGCCGTGTGGTAGCAGAAAAAACAGTCTATGACTTGGGTGACCTGAGTCTCTGACAATTTTATGGGCTTTTCTCTGACACCGCCTAGTATATAGGTTCTGGATGGCAGGAAGCTTGGCTCCAGTGATGTACTGGGCCGTATGCACTACCCTCTGTAGTGCCTTACGGTCAGATGTTGTTTTCAAGCTAGCTAACAAACGGTTTCACATTTTTGTTGAATTTCTAGGAGTGTGAGAGAAGCCATAAGTAAACTAACACTTCTGTGTGTGTTATTGTCTGTCCCAGAAAAAAGATTGCATGAACTCCAGTACCATCAAGTCCATGCCTGCTGATTGGTTGCCATGGAAAGGAGTTAGAACAGGAAGGTTACACAATGTATTGACTTCTATGCATCAATATCCAGTCTGTGGAGGTGGGAGAGAGGAGGGAGAGGTGGAGGTGGAGGGAGGAGGCATGGAGAGAGAGAGGGAAAGACAGAAAGAAGGAAGGAGAGAGGAGGGAGAGGGTGGAAGTGGTGAAAGAAGGGGTATGGAGTGAGGAGGGAGAGAGAGAGAGACAGTGAGAGGCAAAGGGGGAAAGAATAAGGGAGAGAGGGAATGGAGGAAGGAGGAGGGAGAGAGAGGGGGTGAGGGTGAAGGAAGGAAGGAAGGAAGGAAGGAAGGAAGGAAGGAAGGAAGGAAGGAAGGAAGGAAGGAAGGAAGGAAGGAAGGAAGGAAGGAAGGAAGGAAGGAAGGAAGGAAGGAAGGAAGGAAGGAAGGAAGGAAGGAAGGAAGGGAGAGAGAAAGGAGGGAGAGAAAGAGAGAGAGTCTGGGATAGGGAAAGAGGAAAGAGAGGAAATAATGAATAGGAGAGAGAGGGGGTTGAAAGAAGAAGGAGAGAGAGAGAGAGAAACGAGAGAGAGGAGGGATAGAGAGAGAGAGAGAGGGGAGGGATAAAGTGAGCGAGAGGGAGGGTGAGAGAGAAACAAGAGATGGAGAGGTAGAGAGAGGGAGAGAGGAGGGATAAAGAGAGAGAGAGAGAGAGAGAGAGAGAAGAGGGGGAGAGGGTGGAGGGGTGAAAGAAGAGGGAGGGAGGGAGAGAGAAGACGAGGGGGCATAAAGAAGCAGTATAGAGAGACACAGAGAGAGACAGAGAGAGGACAGGCGAGGAGGGAGGGAGGGAGATAAGAGAGAGGAGAGTGGGGTTAAGGTACAGCTATATAGAGAGAAAACAAACAAACCAATGCAATTGACCTATGCATAAATTACTTGAGGCATATCTATCTAGTGTGTGACCTTCATGACCTGTGCTTTGAGGTACCCATGGCAACCACTTTATGGTATGGCCAGCAGATGTGTCTTCTACCATGGTAATGATTCTGGTAAACAGGAGGACAAACCACAGGGCCCTGCTAGCACCTTTAATGACTTTCCCTTCAATGATGATCCCATTCCCACAGGTGTCTCGCCACTCAGAAGGTGTTGATAAACAATGAGGATGATGTCATGTTTGGCCGTTTGTACTCATTTAGATTAGACTATGATCATGCAACTGTTTTTGAAAACAACTGAGGGATGGGGCTGTAAAATGTAACCACTCTTCCATTTATAGAACAAGCTATGAATGCAAGAACTGACCATCAATGAGATTAAAATTATAGTTTGAAATTAAATTGAGTCCCCTAACTCCCTTATCCCCAAACCCTAGCTTCATGTCCAGCCTAACTCTGGCATAACCCTAACACCAACTCTAGAATGGTTTACAGTACATTGTCCCTACAGTGGTAATGGTAACAACAACTCTAACCATAACTCTAACCATAACCCTAGAATTGTCAGACCCTGATCTGTTTCACCTGTCTTGTGCTTGTCTCCTCCAGGTGTCGCCCATTTTCCACATTATCCTCTGTGCATTTATACCTGTGTTTTCTGTTTGTCTGTTGCCAGTTCGTCTTGTCTCGTTCAAACCTACCAGCATTTTTCCTGTGCTCCTGTTTCTCGTTACTTCCTGTTTTGTAGTTCTCCCGGTTTTTGACCATTCTGCCTGCCATGACCCTGAGCCTGCTGCCGTTCTGTACCTCTTGACACTGCCTTGGATTACTGACCCTACCTGCCCTGCCCATGAGCCTGCCTGCCTTTCTGTACTTTTCAGACTGTGCCCTGGATTACTGACCTCTGCCTGCCCTTGACCTGTCGTTTGCCTGCCCCTTGTTTTGTAAATACACTTCTGTTATTTCGAACTGTCTGCATCTGGGTCTTATCCTGAGGTCTGATAACCAACATTCTGTTGGTAAATTGTTATGAGACGGATGAAATTAAATCAAGTGAAGTATTAAGTACAATCTGCAACAAAAGTATCTCTGAAAACATCACACATTATCTCCTAAATGCAAACATGTTTTTACCATGTAATTTATACATTTGTATTTATTATGGATCCCCATTAGCTACTCTTGCTGGAGTTCAGCAAAACTAAGGCAGTTATACATTTTGTAAAACATTAAAATACATTCACAACAGATTTCACGACATATTAAGTGTGTGCCCTCAGGCCCCTACTCTACTACCTACAACACAAAATCCATGTGGAAGTGTGTGTTTAGTGCATATGTAATTGTGTGTTTGTATGCATGTGTAACTGATGTGAAATGGCTGGCTAGTTAGTGGGTGCGCGCTAATAGCGTTTCAATCAGTGACGTCACTCTCTCTGAGACCTTGAATTAGTTTCCCTTGCTCTGTAAGGGCTGCTGATTTTATGGAGTGATAGAACGATGCTTCGTGGGAGGCAGTTGTCGATGTGTGCAGAGGGTCTCTGGTTCGAGCCCAGGTAGGGGCGAGGAGAAAGGGAAGAAACAATACTGTTACATTGGTGCTGTTGACCCGGATCGCTGGTTGCTGCAGAAAATGAGGAGGTCAAAGAGGGGTGAGTGTAACTGGTGTGAAAGGCTAGCTAGTTAGCGGGGTGTGCTCTAATAGTATTTAAATCGGTGACATCAATTGCTCTGAGACCTTGAAGTAGTTGTTTCCCTTGCTCTGCAAGGGCTGTGCTTTGTGGAGCGATAGGTAACGATGCTTCGTGGGAGGCAGTTGTTGATGTGTGCAGATGGTCCCTGGTTTGAGCCCAGGTAGGGCGAGGAGAGGGAAGGAAGCAATACTGTTACCCATGTGTCTGTACCTATGTTTGTGTTGCTTCACAGTCCCCGCTGTTCCATAAGGTGTACTTTTTATCAGTTTTTAAATCAAATTTTAGTGCTTGCATGAGTTACTTGATGTGGAATAGAGTTCCATGTATTCATGGCTCTGCGTAATACTGTGTGCATCCAATAGTCTGTTCTGGACTTGGGGACATGTGAAGAGTTCTCTGGTGGTATATCTTGTGGGGTATGCATGGGTGTCCGCTCATCTCGGCTCATTCAACATGTCAATACCTCTCAAAATACAAATAGTGATGAAGTCAATCTCTCCTCCACTTTGAGCCAGGAGAGATTGACATGCATATTATTAATTAGCTCTCTGTGTACATCCAAGGGCCAGCCGTGCTGCCCTGTTCTGAGACAATTGCAATTTTAATTAAGATCCTCTTTGTGACACCTGACCACACGACTGAACAGTAGTCCAGGTGCGACAAACTAGGACCCGTAGGACCTGTCTTGTTTATAGTGCTGTTGAGAAGGCATAGCAGCTCTTTATAATGGACAGACTTCTCCCCATCCTAGCTACTGTTATACAGTATCAATATGTTTTGACCAAGACTATTTACAATCCAGGGTTACTCCAAGCAGTTTAGTCTCCTCAACTTGCTCATATACCACATTATTCATTACTGTAACGGGTTTTCTTCCGCTGAAGGGGAGGAGGACCAAAATGCAGCATGGTTAGTGTTCATCTTTAATATAGATGATAAACTAGAACACTACAAAATACAAAACAACAAATGTGAAAACCGAAACAGTCCTATCTGATGCAATGACACAAAGACAGAAGACAATCACCCACAAAATACCCAAAGAACATGGCTGCCTAAATATGGTTCCCAATCAGAGACAACGAGAGACAGCTGCCTCTAATTGAGAACCAATCTAGGCCACCATAGACATACAGAACTACCTAGAAAGGAAACATCCCCATAAACATACAAAACCCCTAGACCAGGAAAAAACACATAAATCCCCCATGTCACACCCTGAGCTAACCAAAATAATAAAGAAAACAAAGATAACTAAGGCCAGGGCATGACAATTACAACATTTTGTTAAGGTTTAGGGTTTAGTGAATGATTTGTCCCTATTACAATGCTTTTAGTTTTTCAAATATTTAGGACTAACTTATTCATTGTCACCCATTCTGAAACTAACTGCAGCTCTTTGTTATGTGTTGCAGTCATTTCAGTTGCTGTGGTAGCTGACGTGTATATACTCAAAGCCAGTATCATGTCATTGGTAAGGATTTTAAAAAGTAAGGGGTCCTGATTCTGTTGGAGAGGATTTTGTTGGAGAGGCTTCCATTAAAGAACACTCTGTTCTGTTAGACAGGTAACTCTTCATCCACAATATAGCAGGGGTGTAAAGCCATAACACATACGTTTTTCCAGCAACAGACTATGATCGATAATGTCAAAAGCTGCACTGAAGCCTAACAAAACAGCGCCCACAATCTCTCAGCTAATCATCAGTCATTTGTGTAAGTGCTGTGCTTGTTGAATGTCCTTCCATATAAGCTTGAAACTCTGTTGTCAATTAGTTTACTGTAAAATAGCATTGTATCAAACATGATTTTTCGAAAAATGTACTAAGGGTTGGTAACAGGCTGATTGGTCGGCTATTTGAGCCATTCTTAGGTAGGGGTGTAACTTTTGCTTCCCTCCAGGCCTGAGGGCAAACACTTCCAAGAAATCTTAAATCGAAGATAAGGCAAATAGGAGTGTCAATATTGTCCAATAATATCCTCAGTAATTTTCCATACATCAGACCCCGTTGGCTTGTCATTGTTGATAGACAACAACAAAAAAATGAACCTCATCCACACTTACTTTACGGATTTCAAAATTACAATGCTTGTCTTTCATAACTTGGTCAGATATACTTGGATGTGTGGTCTCAGCGTTTGTTGCTGGTGTAACAGTATAACTTTAGTCCGTCCCCTCGCCCCTACCCAGGCTCGAACCAGGGACCCTCTGCACACAGACAACAGTCATCCATGAAACATCGTTATCCATCGCTCCACAAAAGCTGTGGCCCTTGCAGAGCAAGGGGAACCACTACTTCAAGGTCTAAGAGCAAGTGACGTCACCGATTGAAACGCTATTAGCGCGCACCACCGCTAACTAGCTAGCCATTTCACATCGGTTACACTGGCATGTCATGCCTAAGTTTGCTAATCTTGTCAATTAAAAAAACATTAAACTAGTTGGCAATATCAGTGGGTTTTGTGATGAATGAGCCATCTGATTCAATGAATGATGGAGCGGAGTTTGCCTATTTGCCCACAATTTCATTTCATGTGCTACAAAGCTTTAAAAATATATATAATTCTTTGTCATTTATCTTTGTTTCATAGTGTAGTTTCTTCTATTTTATATTCAGTTTAGTCACATGATTTCTGAATTTGGAGTACGTTTGCCAATCGGTTGTACAATCAGACCAAGTTGTCATTTATTTTGCCTCATCCCTCTTAACCATACAATTTTAAAATTCCTCATCAATCCATGGGGATTTAACCGTTTTTACAGTCATTTTCTTAATGGGTGCATGGATAAGCAATTTCATAACTTTGTCAAGTGCAGTGTCTGGTTGCTCCTCATTACACACCATGGACCAACAAATGTCAACAACATATAGGAATCACTACAAAACGTATTGTATGACCTACACTATATTAGGCCCAGCCTTTTGAACTTTAGTTCTTAGATATGGCTACTATATTGTGATCACTACATCCGATGGATTTGGATACTGCTTTCAAACAAAATTCTGCAGCATTAGTAAACATGTGATCAATACATGTTGATGATTTCATTCCTGTGCTGTCTGTAACTGCCCTGGTAGGATGATTGATAACCTGAACCAGATTTCCAGCATTTTTACAGTTTCAAACTTTCTCTTGAGTGGCAGCCTGAAGAAAGCCAGTCAATATTTAAATTACCCAGAAAATATACCCTCTGTTGATATCACATACATTATCAAGCATTTCACACATGTTATCTAGATTCTGACTGTTAGCACTTGGTGGTCTATAGCAGCTTCCCACCAGAATGGGCTTTAGCCATATTACTTCAACAGTGTTTAACATGAGATCCTCCCTAAGCTTTACAGAAATGTGGTTCTGAATATAAACAGACACACCTCCACCTTTGGCATTTCTGTATTTTCTGTAGATGTTATAACCATGTATTGCTACCACTGTATCATCAAAGGTATTATCTAAGTGAGTTTCAGAGATTGCCAGAATATGAATGTCATCTGTACCTAGCATATTATTGATTTCATGAACCTTGTTTCTTAAAGCTACATATCTTAACATGGGCTATTTTAACAATTTTTTGGGAAGCTTGATTGTTTTTCTTGCTTTACCGTACAGTTTAGCAGATATTATGACATGCTCGGGTTATTTATGTTTGTGCAGGGTGACAACATAATTCCTGCTGCTTGAGTTGCAAAACATTTTTATTTATTTAACCCTTATTTCACCATTTAAATTGACTGAGAACATATGATTTTTTACAACAACGGCCTGGGGAATAGTTACAAGGGGTAGGCGAGGGGATGAATGAGCCAATTGGATGCTAGGGATGATTAGTCATGAATCACAAACTGGAATATTATTTATTTATTGACTACACAAAGCATAGTCAAACACATTAAAACATATTAAAGATTACAGAAGGATACAGATGAACCAAAATAACAATCATGAATAATACAGTACATACTGTAAGTCCATTTACAGCAAGAACATGCACAGTTATCCATCTTGAAAATCTTCATATTATTTTAGGCAGATTATATTTATTGAAGAAAAATCTCTGCTCATATTATATAGTCAATTGAAGAAGGTTAAGGATGGGAAAACAAACAGGAATATCAAACATCTGAGGTATAAAATGTGATCAAACGTACTGCTGGATCTCAGATACAGATGGAAATCCCAATGTAGAGACATGAACCAACCAAAACAGAAAAGCATTTATATGTGACTCATTTGTAAAAGAGAAAGTATAATTATCACATTCTATCCTACATTATTGAACAGTTTCACAGACCCAGATTAAATAAATCCAGGTGTATGTTTAATTATGGTTTATAAACCTTAAACAAAAAGGGATTTCATGAAAATCCCACATTGCCCCTTTAACCTTGGATTACAGAATATGGTCTGTGATAAAAAAAAAATGTAAATGAAGAATATTAACCAAAGTCCAGGAATAGTTTAGGTCAAATGATCTTTACAGTATTCATTAAATCCAGTATAATCCTGGGATAGGCCTAGACTTAATCTGTGTTCATAAACCGCCCCTATATCATCTCCTAATTTAATTTAACACAGCATTACTATTTTGTTTAACACAGATGACTATTTGGTTTAACACAGATGACTATTTAGTTTAACACAGATGACTATTTAGTTTACCACGGATACTATTTAGTTTAATGCAACATGACTATTTATTTTGACCCAGCATGACATTTAAATGCAACAGTGTATAAAGCTCAATGTCATATACAACTGTGAATGTATTGTATAATCAGAACTTCAATGACCTAACAGCCTTGGGCTTTGAGCCAAATATCAGCTGCCCTCTGTCTGAAAACAGACTGACGAATACCCAGGAACACAAAGTTAACAAACACACACAGAGAGATGACTGTGGTGAAAATAGTATTATATAACCAAAGTCAGTACTAGCTGAAAGTTTTAGTCAAATGCCAGATGGACTGGTCCATTGGAAAATGATTGGCCAGTGTGGGGGCTTGGAGGAAAAGGGGCCAGTGTATTAGAAATGCCTGGGCTAACGTTTGATAACAGTCCCACCAGTGGCTGCTGCTCCCAGTTAAGAACAGTGCACTTGGAAAGTATTCAGACTCCCCTTGACTTTTCCACATTTTGTTATGCTAAAGCCTTATTTCAAATGGATAACATCATTTTTTCCCGTCATCAATCTACACACAATACCCTTTACAATGACAAAGCAAAAAGAGTTTTTGAGAATGTTCTGTCCCCAAAAAACAAAAAACAACTGAAATATTACATTTACATAAATATTCACACCCTTTACTCAGCACGTTGTTAAATCACCTTTGACAGCGATCACAGCCTTGAGTCTTCTTGAGTATAATCGCTACGGTTGGCACAGCTGTATTTGGGGAGTTTCTCCATTCTTCTCTGTAGGTCCTCTCAAGCTCTGTCAGGTTGGATGGGGAGCGTTGATGCACAGCTATTTTCTTTTGTTTCAGAGATGTTCAATTGGGTTCAAGTCCGGGCTCTGGCTGGGCTCCTCGAGGACATTCAGAGACTTCTCCTAAGTCACTGCATTGCCTTGGCTGTGTGCTTAGAGTCGTTGTCCAGTTGGATGGTGAACCTTCATCCCAGTCTGAGGTCCTGAGTGCTATGGAGCAGGTTTTCATCAAGGATCTCTCTGTACTTTGCTGTGTTCCTCTTTTCCTCAATCCTGACCAATCTCCCTGTCCCTGCTGCTGAAAAACATCCCCACAGCATGGTGCTGCCACCACCATGCTTCACCGTAAGGATGGTATTGGCCAGGTGATGAGCTGTGCCTGGTTTGCTCCAGATGTTACGCTTGGCATTCAGGCCAAAGAGTTCAATCTTGGTTTCATCAGACCAGAGAACCTTGTTTCTCATGGTCTGTGAGTCCTTTAGGTGCCTTTAGGCGAACTCCAAGCCGGCTGTCATTTGGTTTTTACTGAGGAGTGGCTTGCGCCTGGCCACTCCACCATAAAGGCCTGATTGGTGGAATGCTGCAGAGATGGTTGTCCTTCTGGAAGATTCTTCCATCTCCACAGAGGACTTCTGGAGCTCTGTCAAAGTGACCATCAGCTTCTTGGTCACCTCCCTGACCAAGGCCCTTCTCCCCCAATTGCTCAGCTCTAGGAAGAGCCTTGGTGGTTCTAAACTCCAAACCTCCTCCCTTTAAGAAAGATGGAGGCCACTGTGTTCTTGGGGACCTTCAATGCTACAGGTCTGTGCCTCGACACA